>NC_056745.1:1219307286-1219607286 GCF_019279795.1 Protopterus annectens
CTTATTTTCACCTCTCTTTCTCCACCATTTTTGAATAAAGTATTGTAAGAAATTTGCCAAACTGCACACAAAGTATGCTGCAAAGCTTTCAAAAAGGAAATGAAAAGCATGGCATCCCTAAATCTACTGCTGGATTTAAGTATGGATATAAGAAGCCTATGAGCCTACATGGATTTATGGTGTGCTTTGTGCCACTCGAGGCTATAAGAAGGTGTGGGACAGTTGGAGTAGTATAGTATTTCATGAGCAAAATCTAGGTAATTTAGGCACAGGTGCTGGATATATTCAAGTCAGTATCCTTGCTGTGTTTTAGCATGGTGACCTGCTGCAAATCTAGTAACTCAGTTATAATCTTCACTAATATATGGAGAAGAGAAGACTAAAGCTTAATGAATATATGCTCAAATACAGACAGAATGGAAGATACACTGATGCAGAATCACAATGAGGAATGGATATAAGATAGGCCTTAGTCCAGAAAAGATATCCAAATGTCTTTGAGTTAATACATTGGCTGTATGCTTAGAAACCTTCACTTGATCACTTGTAGTGAGCCTACTGAAGCTAATTACTTTAGACAGGAAGTGATCTGAAAATATATAGCTAGGTTTTCTGATTTGTAGCTAGCTGAGTCACTGTTTACATTCTTGGGCTACTTACAGGTAGATAGCATGGCTTTGCTTAATCACATTGGGATTAGTATTAGTACAAGAAGAATTTATAAGAGCTAGATGTAATGGTTAGACTGATTCAGTGAAAAGCCTTCTGATGGATTGCAAATAAAATTTTATTATTTAATGCTATAGGGTTGCAACCTGTATTTATCTTCTATGAGTGACCTAAAATGATAGGAGACTGATCACATGATTTGAGATTTATGAAATTCATTTGATAACACATAAAAAACATAACTCAGTGGCCTTAAATATTACAGTCTAAGGCTATGTATAGAATTGTTATTACTGAGATTTAAGGTGTTACATGTTAGTTTTAGATGTATGCAGACCACATGAAGATGAGCACTTCATTGCATTTATAATATGCAGGCATATGATAGATACTAATTAGTCAGTTATGAGCATTAGATTTTACAAAACCTAGGCCAGAACATTATAGATCACTGTTTGTTAGTCAAAATGTATGTGATTATTACTTCTCTTAACAAATGATCACTGTAATACATGCAATGCAGTATATAGGCCAAATAATGTTCACTTAAATTTTGCAAATGAATTACTTATGAATGATGCTGCTTTCTGTTACAGCTGTCCAAACATAATTGTTGCACTAAGAAGTAATATTTCATCTTCTGGCCCAGGTGTTCACTCATGATTTTTTGTTTTCATAGTTTGAATGTCAGTCTTATGGACATGGAGCTCACATAGCATCTATCCTTGATGAATCAGAACTCTCTGTTATTGCATCACACATTTCAGCCTATAACAAAAAAGAAACAGTATGGATTGGTCTTCATGACCCAGAACAGGTAAGAGGAATTTCTTTGTTTTGTAAAAGTAATGGTAATTTAGCTTGATAAATTATGGAGGAAGGTTCATACTAAGATACACAAAGTGTGGAAACTAAGTGTTAAGGAAAACAAAGGCAAAGATTCTACACCATCCTTACTTATGTACGTTAACACTAATAATACCTCTTAACTTCTTAGGTTAAGAAATTTGGACAAAGCCTAAAATAACAGGGGGACAAATGCCCAAAATAGGGACAAATTTTAAATATTGCTCTTATAAACTTAAAAAATTGCTATTATAACATGATTTGTGTTGGCATGCATTTTCTGGAGAATTTGAAGTCTGAAACTCAAATGTATGTCATTATTTGGCGACTTCAACCCTCAGTAATTTGCCAGCAAACCACAAATTTTAGCAGGAACACACCAAAATTATGAGGCCAAAATCTCGACAATCCGTGAAAATCTGGACAGTTGAGAGCTATGATACTAACCCTAAGTTCAACCTAACCATTATACTGGTAACCCCATGTTTAGTTTTATCGCTGTAGAAATAGATTGTTTTCAGCATTGTTTAGGATCAGGATTTTTGTAATCATTAACAGTCATAATTTGTGTTTTTTTCAGGCTTTTGTTTCTTTGGTTCCTTTAATTACCCATATACACAGTAACTAAAATCTTTCATTTTTTTAGTCTTGGCAAACCATTTCAACCTTTATATTTTCTGCTTAACACAAAATTCTCACAGTTGTAGGATACCTCCCAACTCTTCAGATTTGGAGTTGCCAATTGTTTTTTTCAAACTTGTGCTCCATCCCTCCTAAAACTGGATAGTATTTTGAGAATTTGCATGTTAACCGTACCAGTATTTTAAAACAAATCCTAATTTGTGGCCTTTCCCCTCTTTTTTGTTTGCTTTGTCTGTAACCCTGAATGAAAAGTTGAGAGGCAAAACTAATGCATTCACTGTTTCAGTGAGAACTGTTTTAACACTGGAAGTGTAGACATATTATAGTTTAAACTAGGGAATTGCATTGCAATTAACTTTAACTGCCAACATTATTAATTTTTTACAATAATGTATCCTTATCACCATCTTTGGCAGCTGACCTTAGAGTATCTCAACATAAAGGTAAGTTTACTAAATCCTTTACAAACAACATAATGCTTAACAGTGCCTTCTCATGCACTGTTCAATTAGTAATGATAAAAATGTATGTGTGTGTGTGTGTGTGCGTGTGTGTGTGTGTGTGCCTTCTCAAGCTCTGTTCTCTTAGTAATGATAAAAATGTGTGTGTGTGTGTGTGTGTGTGTGTGTGTGTGTGTGTGTGTGCCTTCTCATGCTCTGTTCTCTTAGTACTGATAAAAATGTTTGTGTGTGTGTGTGTGTGTGTGTTTGTGTGTGTGTGTGTGTGTGTGTGTGTGTGTGTGTGTGTGTGTGTGTGTGTGTGTGTGCCTTCTCATGCTCTGTTCTCTTACTAATGATAAAAATGTGTGTGTGTGTGTGTGTGTGTGTGTGTGTGTGTGTGTGTGTATGGGTATATATATATATATATATATATATATATATATATATATATATATATATATATATATAGGGTCTACATCACTTCATCGAAATCCTATTTCACTGACATTCTATATATAGGGTCTACATCACTTCATCAAAATCCCATTTCACTGACATTCATTTTACTAGACCAAATCATCTAAAATTCACAACACTGACAACTCATTTCACTGAATCTCATTTCAACGACAGCTTAAAATTCTAAATTTCACAACACTAAATGGGAAACCATACACAATCAAACACAACACTAATGACTACCTCTTTCCACAACTTAAAAACTACTTTATATGTATTCATATATTCATAAATAGATTTGCTAAACTTTCTCTATTTTGTTTACATAAAAGCAAGCACAATGCAAAATTACTGATACTGGAGTTAAAACTATAAAATATTTGACCCAAGTGACAGAATGTTCAAAATAGCCTGTGATAGACATGAAGATAGAACCAAGAAAGGAACTGGTAGGGCCAAAACAGAAGCTACATAATTATCTTGTGACACCCGCAGGCTCTAATTACCTGTAGGTCCCCTCTCTCTTCTCCTGTAGCAAACTATTAAATGCACAATAACACCAGAGAAAAACCTTAGAATGAAATTTCCATTCAAAACACAAACTACTGACTATGGAGTAATAATGACAGAAAGCCTGCTAGACAAACCATTAACTGAAAACATTGTGAAGGAAAGTAATCTATTATGTTAGTTAATATTCATGTAAAAAACAGTGGGATATTATATTATCTCACTACACTTTATCAGGATTTGACGTTGGTAAGAACCAATTATGGAAATGTTTGTAATTAAGCAGTGCAGTCCTTAAACTGTGAAGTGCAAAGGACAATTTCATCAGGCCATCCCAGAATAAAATATTTAGAATCAATGGGTTTGTAGTCCACTGCCTGTACAAGCAAAACTATGCCAGTCTTTAAGCTATACAATGTAATATATGAAAACAACTTAAAGAGGACTAAAGAGTCTGAAAGATGCCAATGAACAGAAATAATTGTTAATTCCAGATGGATATGTGTCATAGCATCAAAACTCACACACTGACAATTATCCTAAACTTATAATGACAGCAAAATAACTCAAAATACACTAAAATGTAATTTCAATGAAGAATAAATAGAAATGTAATAAAGCCATGTTTTGGTGGGGGCAAGTGTTTATGCAAATGTTTTCTTAAATATACAAACTCCAAGGCTGCACAACTGCAAAAAAGGGCAACGGTTGCCTACACTAAAACTTTATTCCACATTTCTCTGTAGAACTGCAAACAGTAAAACACTAACATAGAATTTTGGATGCATTTCAAATAAATCCAAAACATTCAAAAACCATCCGAAATAAACTTTACCAAAGTACAACATCAGTTGAATGCAAAATTTTCATTAAAAAATCATTGAAACTGTCATTCAATGCTTTTGCCACAACAAAAGTCCCATTGATAAAATTATCACTAATGGCATGTCATATTTCCAAGCTCTCTCTATTTTTATATATATATATATATATATATATATATATATATATATATATATATATATATATATATATATATATATATATATAAAGAGAGACAGATATAGATATAGATATGGAGAGACAGAGAGATGGACAATGAACACATAAAGCTTTCACAAGTACGGCAAGTGCAGAGGCCCCAAAAAAGTCAAGTTCAAACACAAAAAAATGGCCAGTCCTCCAATGAGAGGAAGTTATACAAATTTAATGCATACATGTTTGTATGCATTAAATGTTTATAACTTCCTCTCATTGGAGCTGCGGTGGTGGTGCTGCGGTAGTGTTGTCGCCTCACAGTAAGACGTTGTACTGTTCGATTCTCAGCTAAAGTGTCTTCTGTGTGGAGACATCCATGAATGGGCGTACTTTCGTTGAAGGCTGTGTGTCAGGGCTGGCAACTCGATATGTAAAAATCTATTGCCAATCATTAGCAGATCGGAGTTCCGCTGTGGCGACCCCTAACCGGGAAAAGCCGAAAGATACAACAACTTCCTCTCATTGGAGTGCTGGCCATTTTTTTGTGTTTAAGCCAGAGAGATGGCCAATTGATGGAATCCATGGTCCTTGAAAACAACTATTTTGTTCATAGGTTCATAGGTTCATAGGTTCATACTAGGCTATCTGCCCGAGGGCATTTACAAGCCTAGCCCATAGTTTTGTGGCTTACGCCACCCCTTTAGTATGGGGAACTATACCCATTATTTTGCTGTGCCTCTGTCAAGCAGTGACACTGAGGTAATGCCTGGGGTATATCTGCGATCTCCCATCCATTGGTCAAGATTTCTCTTGAACAAGGCCAGCGAGGTGCTCTGCCTCACATATACCGGGATTTTGTTCCACAGCATAGGGAGTCTTTGGGTGATGAATCTATCCCTCCAGCATGTCCTATTAATAGCCGTGTCGAGGTTTAAGTCTCCCACCCTTGTGGCTCTGACGGATCTAGATTTTTTGAGGTGAAGCATATTCATCAAATCTGGGTTTGACATGGCCTTGTATGTCAGGCAAAGGTCACCTCTGAGCAAGCGGTAAGCGACTGAATAGAGCTGGAGTTCTTTCAGTCGGGCAGCATAGGACAGATTTTTGAGACCCTTTATCCTTTTGGTGAGGAACTGTTGTGGCCTCTCCAGCTGCTGCAAGTGTCGGGTCAGATACATTCTGAATGGGGCATTGTACTCAATCATTGGTCTGATGAGTGATGAGTACAGGGAGACTATGACCTCCCTTGATCTAGATGTGAATCCCTTCATGATAAGGTGGGCAATGTAGAAGGTCTTCCTAACTACTTTAGCTACATGGGTGTCGAATGACAGGCTACTGTCAACCTGGGTCCCCAGGTCCCTGATAACTTCTTCTGTGCTCAGTGGATTGCCACCTATATGGTAGCTAGGGGTAACCTTGTTTTTCCCGAAGGGTATGACTATGCATTTTTTGGCATTTAACTTTAGGCCATGGCTCTGGCACCAGCTATCCATCTCTGTGAGACCCTTCTGAAGGATATCTGTGTCAGATGTGTTTTCGACTATGGCGCCAGTTTGCAGTCATCTGCAAACTTTGTCAGCCATAACCCTCCTGTGTTTGCTTGTACTTCGGAAAAGTAGATGCCAAACAAGAGTGGGCCCAGGACTGAGCCCTGTGGGACACCACTTGTGACAGGCTTTGAGTCTGACATGGCGCCAGCAACTCTGACCCTGTGGGTTCTGTCACTCAGCCAGTTTGCAACCCATCTTGTGATGTATGGGTTAACATTTAAGCTGATGAGTTTTTCAATGATATCCGAGTGGGGTATTGTATCGAAGGCCTTCGCCAGATCGAGGTAGGCTGTATGGACTGCCTTTCCCTCATCAATGGCTTTGGTGACTGTTTCGAAAAAGTCAACCAAGTTTAAAAGGCATGATCTGCCTTTGACAAAGCCAAACTGGGTTGGATCCAAAGTCTGCAAATTCCTTATGTCTTTATTTATGAGGTCCATTATGATCCTCTCCATGGCTTTGCAGATAAGGCTTGTCAAGCTAATGGGCCGGTAATTTCCAGGATCGGTGAAGGCACCGCCTTTGTGAAGTGGGACCACAGTTGCAGTGCGCCACTCCCTGGGTACGTATCCAGAGGTGAGACTATGATTAAACAGCTGTCCTAGCTGTGGGTTTAATTCCTCGTTGAGTTTGTGGAGCACACAGCCAGGGACACCATCAGGTCCCATGGATGCTGTGTTGTTTGCTTTGGAGAGAGCAGTTCTCACTTGGGCGTTAGAGATGTTTGGGGGGCTGCAATCGTTTGGTATAGATATCTCTCCTTTTGGGGAGGGGAGAAGTTTGCACTGAACCTGTCAGCCAGTATGTTGGCAATGTCTGTAGGATCAGTAATCTTCACATCATTTTGAACTAGTTCTGAGCATATCTGGGAGTTTCCTCCCAGGTTTCTAACATAGCTAAAGAAGGCCTTATGATTGTCTTTTGAGTCTTTAGCTATTTTTCTCTCAAAATTTGCTTTGGATGATTTTATGAGAGCTCTTAGTTTTTTACTTATAGTGATCAAAGGTGTCTTACCTTTTAAGGATTTTGCTCTATCTTGTAGTAGCTTCCTCCTTTTGTTGTAAAGTTTGTTTATGGCTGGGGTCCACCAGACTGGACGCTTGCCTTTGGTACAAAGAGTCTTTGTTTTGCTTGGGATTGCCTTATCCATGCAGTCCTGCAGGTGCTGGTAGAAGGCATTTGTAAGTGATTCAGTGGCTTGAGTACTGTTTTCCGCCGACTCGGGGGCCTTAAAGGAGACCACACCAGTCTTTAGAAGTGTGAAGTCGGCTTTCAGAAGTTCTTTACTGTGGTCTTTTTATTTCAGGTGGGGGTGGGATGAGGACCTCCAGCGAGATTAGTTTGTGATCTGATCTCACCAGTGAGGGGTATACTTCCAGTGTTGAACATTGTGCTCCCATGTTCGTGATGATGAGATCAAGTATGTTTTCTCCTCTTGTGGGGATGGTGACTAGTTGTTCCATGGCATTTGAGTTTATGAATTCCAGGAACTTTTGGGCTAGGGTGTTTGGGCTTGAGTAGTGTTCCCAGTCTATATTAGGGTAATTGAAGTCACCTAGTATGATGGTGTTTGGTGATACATTTATCCCTCCAGTGTTTTCAGGAAGGCCATGTGAGGTTCCTGAGTTTGTGAGGGTGGCCTGTAACATGCTACAATTTGCAGAGCAGTCTTGCCTATGGTTAATTGCACCTGGATGGTCTCCGATGCATCGTGCGTTGCCACCAGTCTTGAGGTGTGGGTGTCCTTGATGAATATGGATACCCCCTCCTTTCTTGGTATTGTCCGGATTTTGGGGCCGGAACGCATGATATGAGGTAAAACCTGATAGTGCTGGGGTGCTCTCAGGAGCCTTGAACCAGGTTTCTGTCACAGCACAGACATCGATGTTCTGCATACTGAGAAGGGCCTCGAAAAGTCGTGCATTTTGAGATTTAGACTTCTGGCATTGAGCAGCATTACCCTTAGTTTTTTTCCTTTTTGTGTTCTAGGGTGGTAGGTTTAGAATTTGAGCCTTGCCTAAAAAAGGCACTATGGGGTGGCAAGAGCCTTTGCCAATATCCGGAATCCCAGGTGTGACAGGTGCAAGCCATCCCTTGCGAAGCAGCGTGGCTTGTCCAGCATGTCATCCCAGGCAGACAGACATTGGATCCCCTTTGAATGACACCAGAGTTTAAGCCAATTGTTAAAGCTGATCATCTTATCTCTGTATTGTGGCATAATTCTTGGTGAAGGTAGGATACTGCTCAAGGTCAGGGTCATACCTGCCTGGGCTACATAATCAGAGAGCTCCTCAATGTCTCTTTTCATATAGTCCAAGGAGGTACATCTCAGGTCGTTTACACCAGCGTGGACAATGACTTGTGTTTGAAAATCAATTGTTTAGGCAAAGGACTGGGGTAGCTATGGGGGCCATTTGTGCCCCTAAGTTTGCTAATGCAGTCCTTGCCTATTGGGAAGTTAATCATGTTTTCAATTCAGAATTTAAGGGTTGTTGGACATTCTATGGTAGATACCTTGATGAATTGATTTTTTTATGGAAGGACAGTAGAGAGAAATGTATTGAGTTTGTAGACTATCTAAATAAGACCACTGATTTCCTTAAATTTACTTTTACTATCCAGGGTGATGTAGTTAACTTTTTGGATGTGACCATTAGGAAGAATGCTGGAATGAAAAGATTTGAGTCTACTATATATAGAAAACCTTCTTATTCTAATACCCTGTTACATTATGGAAGCGTGCACCCCATACATCAAAAAAAAATCTTCAGTTAAAGGCCAATGTGTCAGTTTGGCAAGAATGGTTTCTGATGACTTTGATTTTCTTAAGGAATATGAAGTTCTAGTATCATGAAGAGTTTTTAACTGGAATTTTCTTGAAAGTTAATGGAAAAAGAAATACAGGGTATTTTACCCCCCTGTTAAGGGGAGGTAATATGAGTAATACTATTGAGAAAGGTGAAGAGGGTAACTCTAAGAGCTTTGAAAGTGCTTTGGTTTTAACTTATAGTAGTAATTACCTTAAACTAGTGTCAATAGTAAACAGAAACTTGAAGGTTTTTTGTGCAGATGAACAATATAAAGAAATAGTGGAAGAGAAGCCAGTTATTGCCTATAAGAAGAACCTGTGCTTTAAAAGTTTACTTGAAAGTTGTCGTTGTTTATCTTTCGGCTTTTCCCGGTTAGGGGTCGCCACCGCGGAACTCCGGTCTGCTAATGATTAGCAGTTAGTTTTTATGGTGTTGAGCTGCCAGCCTGACGCCCAATCTTCAACGAAGGCACGCCCATTCAATGCATGTCTTTTGAACCCCCACTTGACTGCAGGGAGGACATGCAGACTCCACACAGAAGGCACTCCCAACCCAAGCCGAGAATTGAATGGGAGAACCTCTTGCTGTGAGGCAACAATGCTACCGCTGCACCAACGTGGAAGTAGAAAACTTTACTTGAAAGTAGTGGAGAAAAATCCGTAAGAGGGAAAATGGTAAAATGTGGCAATTGCCCTCTGTGTTCTTACACTGCAGAAGGGGATACGTTTTTTTTTTCTAGAAGGATTTGGTAAGATCAAACTGTACAGCAGGTTCAATGTGGTAGTAAGGGAGTGGTATCTATGGCCCTCTGTAAATTCTGTAATGTATTCTATATCGGGAAATCCAAGTTAAGTCTGAGGAAAAGAATTTACCAACATACTTATGATATTAGGAAAAAAGATGACAAGAATGCATCATATAAGCACATAGAAAAGATGCCTTGCATGAGTTTAAATTTGTAGTTATAGATAAAGTAAATCTGGGACAAAGGGAAGGGCATAGTGATGAGTTCTTGGAATATTTAGAACTCAAATGGCAGTTAAAAACAAATGCCACGGCTACTCCTGGACTTAATGATGCAATGTCCTTAAGTAGTGTTTTAAAATTAAGGGCTGCATATTTTATGTGTTCAAAAAGGATAAATGATTTAATTTCTATTTTTAGAAGTATTTATATAATAATATGTGTTATGTTTATATTAATAAGAGTGTTATAGTGCATTGTACTCCTTTATATATGTACATGAAAAGAACTAAGCTTACTTGTTTTATTTGCTGTCAAGGTGATGCTAATTAAGGGGTGGGTTTCTATGGTGAATTTGGTGAGATTATAAAAGCTGTGATTTTATGTTTAGTCTGTATTCTGATTAAGTCCTTGGAGAGTGTGGATGAAAGCGCTTACTAAAACATTGTTTTGGGTACAGGCTGTCATTTTTATTTTGTTATTCGGTTAATTAAAGGAGTTTGTAGTGATTAAACTTGTTTTTTTTTTTGTATGTATTTATTCACGTCTCACTTTATGCTGGTTATTGCTAGCATTTTATTTGTGCTGCTTTGGACAGGAAGCCATTTTCTTAACTGTAAACTGTCGTGACCTACACTTATACAGCAAGAGCAAAACGGCTGTACTTGAGAACTTATTTAACTGTCAGTTTTGAAGTGTTTGCAATGCATAAAGTGGCTATTTTGTTTATTTAGCATATTGCAAATAAATATGAATAGTTAAGCCACAGTAGCAATATAAACCATATAAATAAGCCCTCTTCCATCTATAGACAAACTGAAAAAAAAAGTAAATGGGCATTTTAGGCAGTAGACCCATAAATGAGCTATTCAAGTTTGCTGCATTATACAAGTGCCATTGTTCTTTTACATGTGAATCTGCAGTACATTAAACTATGTTCCAATAGAACTGTTGAAAGTGGATATTGAAATTTTTTTTTTGTTTGCCAGAACCGCCGTTGGAAATGGATTGATGGGTCCATGTACAACTACAGGGTCTGGGGTACTGGTCAGCCTGATAACCTAAAAGGCAATGAATACTGTGTGGAAATCCGACCACAGGAAAGTAAGTAAAATGTTTTAAAACACCGGTATGCTGTACTCTGCTATAATGCGTCCTGAGAAGGTGCAGTATTCCTTCATACCCTGCATGGTCCACTGTCAGTAGATTTTACATCAGTACATAATTGTGTGTTGATGATCTAAAGTTTAAAGATGTTTAGCTGAAAAAAGACAAAGTTCAGATGACCAATATCTTGTGTTTTTCTACGTTTAGAAGACTTTTGTCCTTGTAACTAAATAAATGTGATTAGCAGTGTGACAACTTCATATGCTGTAATTTATGAATTATTTAGTGTCCATTAAAGATATATGATTCACAAAAACTTACAGCTGAAAGGAAGGCATTAGTCAGAGATATGTGATAATGCAAAATCTGGAAGAAAGGTGTTGTAAAGGAGATGCAATCAGTTCAGCCATGGGAACATAACATCTGCTACTAGAATACTGTCTGGCCTTCTGGCTATGCTCAGATTTTGCCCTTAGGCACACATCTGTCCCTCAGCTACTCCTCTCTGACCTCTCTTCAAGCTATCCCAGACTTTCTTCGGTTCCCTGGCTCATGTTTTGCTGCATTAAATGGGCTTGCGCAAAATTTGATTACCCAAACACACTCTCTAAGAAAGAGGATTCATGTATCTATCGGTTTTCTCTTTTGAATGATTATAGTAGCCACTTGCCATGATAACTAAAACTAAACACTGGTTAAGCCATAACCAGAAACACTGTGGAAAAAATTAAATTTCCCCTTAAGGTAAAGATTTCAAAGGAAGAAACATTATTTATTTATTTATTTTACATTTTTTGACTGGGATAGTCCGACTGGATATATGTCCATTTTCAGCGGAGGCCAGGGGAGAAAAGCTCCAGTTACACAGTAAGAGACAAGCATAATTATCAAAGTAATTACAGTGTAGCCCTCAAGTAGGGTCTTACAGTAGACACTGTATGCCACATTATACAAAACCAGCAGGATTACAACAAACTGTTTTGAGCAAGATGTGCATGCAATACTATATAAGTAAGATAGTTTATTTGGAAATTAATCTGGGTTGGTACAGGGGCAAAGCCAGTGCATATTAAGATACTGTTTGAGGCCTTTTTTGAAGAGACTTAGAGAGGGTTAAAGGGTAAGTGTGGAAGGAAGTGAGTTCCAGGTTTTGCCATTGAAGTTAAATATTATCCTTTACAAACTATGAGCTTCATAGCATTCAGTAATTAGTTATCCTGTTATTACATTCCACATATTGATGACACTAAGAGAGTTTTACATAGAATTGTCAGCCATGTAGTTGAGTGTGTACTAAATGCTACTGGCACACTATACCTGGTAGGGTATATTGCTTCAAGAATATTTTAACAAAAATCCTACCCCACTCCTGTAGTACTGTGGCATGAAATACCAGTCCTTATGTTACATTTCCCCTACTCTGTCACACAGATGAAGCACTGAATTATTACTAGCATAACTGAATGCTTCAAAATGTGTTCTAGAACATCTATAATTGCAAATGTCATCTGTACATCATTACTGACCAGAATACCATATGCCTTGAGCAGTGCAGTATAGCTTTATAGTTTTTGGGGGGGGGTCCTGAGGAAGCAAATAGAAGCTGTCCATCAATATGATGTTTAAGTTAAGGACTGATCTCTGCCTGATGTGCATCACAGCAGAGGGGCTGCTCCCGTACTTTAACTAATGTGGTATGCTGTCCTTCATGGACCTGTGGGGTAAAGCCGGCCCTCATACTTCCTGTTCTTTCTATCTTTGTATCTGTGTATGTGACTTATTGGAATGTTTATTTGTATTTTTTTGTTATATGTCTTATTATCAAAAAATATGATACAATCATGAATTACTTAATCTATAAAGCTTTGAGAATTATGTTGTAATATCTACGATTTAGAAAGTGACAGTAACATCTCACAGCATCTTACAATAAGACTTATGTAGAATTAAGTCATTTGTTCATTATTTGACTATGGTACACCCCTTTGATTAATCCTACCTGTTGTATTCTTATGTTGAATAATACCCATGCCCTTTAATTATTTTTGTCAGTATATATGATTTAAATAGCACCTGCAGTGTCTGTATTTAAAGGTTATAAATGTTAATACAATTTATTTGTCTTCCTAGACTTCAAGAAATGGAATGATGCTAATTGCAATTCTGAACATCACTTTGTCTGCAAATACAAGCCTTGAGGAAGTGATACTTTATCATAACAGCTATGCTTCTTTTTTCTGATTGAAATGATGTAGCATGTTGTTTAATAAATACATTTGAACACGGTGCTGATGTATTTTCAAATGACTTAGTAAACAAAAGACCTTAACTTTAAACTCCTGGGTGAGAAATGTAACCTACTCATGATGACTGGGATTGTGTTTTGTCTTGTTCCTACTACACATCTTATTATGCTAAACACATTTGTTTGAAGAGTGGATACTGACGACCAGGCCAAAAAATGTTAAAAATATATATTTCTTTTGATTAGAAGATGATATTTCTGGCATAATGACCTTTCTAGTCATCTTTGTTATAAATAACGGTTATTATCATATGGATGTGAGAGTCTCAGTAGATTACAGCCTCCTGATCCATCATGGCTGTGTTTATTAAGTTTTTCTATATCACCACATATTTAGCTGCTAAGACTGGCAGCTCAATGGAGCACTGAAGCCTTTTCACAAGAACACTGACTTGTGGTGGTACATACGAATTTCTTTAGCTGTATAGTCTGCAGATTTTCTTATTTAGTGGATAAAATAAAGACCTTAATTAACTAAAACCAATATTTTTCTTATACTGTCTGTAAAAGAACTGTGTTCTTTGCTGTGTGAATTCTAAAATTACCTTGCTGTTTTTTTTTCTCCCTGAAGGCCAATCCATTCATCATACCTTATGTGAAATAATACATTCACATTTCTCCCTGGAATAGTCAACATTGTATTTTCAGATTCTGGCCTTGTGTCATCATACATCATAAAATTGTGCCCTTATGTTCTCATGCATATCTTTAGTTCTACTTGGACCACACTGATACACCTGAAATAGTTGAAATGTTTTTATGAAGTCATTTTTCTTTCTTTCCTTTTTTTTTTCTTAAAGACTTTATTTACTAGTCTCTTGTAGTCAGATGATTTTTATGATGTCAGGTGCATGGTATGCAATTTTTCTGTTGCCTTTCACTGATCTGACACAACATCCTTGTTTCCTTCTGATTATGTGGTCTCCAGAACTGCACACAGCATTTTAGACTGACTAGTCACAGCTATTAAACAGAGAGGAATAACACCTTTCTGTATTCTACTGGTGATGCCTCCTCACATGTATATGTAATCTACTTATGAGCCCTCTTCTAATACATTTGTGTTCTAGTGGTGATGCCTCTTCAAAATTACCTGTTCACTCATTATATTGCTTCTCTAAAACATCTGTGATCTTCTGGTAATGCCTCTTTTCATAACCTTGTGTTGTTCTTGTGATCCCTCTTTGCATACAAGTGTTCTAAGAGTGATACCTTTTCACATGCATCTGCAATCTTCTGGTTATGCCTTTTCTCATTCATTTGTGTTCTTCTAGTAATGGCTGTACTCATACATTCCAGCATTCCACCAGCCTTCTTTTCTGCTCTTTCTTCTATGTTGCTTGGCACTGGATCCTCTGATGTGATCATCTCTACCTCCTTTTCCTCGTTTTTTTTTTTTTTTTTTTTTTGCTATTCCTGATTTTCCAGATGTGTATCCAGTTCCTGGGTATTTCTATTAATTCATTTACTTTTCTATATTTCTGTTTTGCTGCATAATTAAGTATCCTAAGTAAAATAATGCTTATTTAAAGTCTCTCTCTTCCTTGTCACTTATAAATGTATTGAAAGGGAAAGTGGTACTATATCTATCGACATTGTTTCAAATAAGTGGATATCATTTATTGTTGTCTTCTGACTTGTATAGTAACTGTTTTACTCTTATTAACAGTTTATGACTGTCTGTCTAATCAATGTATGAGGTCAGTTATTACTATTTTTTTATTTTATTACAATTTGATATCATAGGTGTAAAAAGTCAACACACTTGACTTTAATTGCCGAGTACAGAGGCTGTCTGTGAATATAAGTGAAACTGCTGTCATTTACTCAAGATTGCCATTAGTCTGAGTTCACAGGACTGATGTGCATTTGTGTGAAGATTATAATATTTTACTGTAGCTACTGTTTGTGTGATACAGAGTAGAAATATATTACTGTATACACAACATGCAATATAACAGCTAAACATGTATGCTAAAGCAATTTAGTGCACTGAGACAAAGCAATGAAAGAGTGCTGGTTTACAGTGTAGTTATTTAAATACAGTGACCCAGTCTTTTGAATAACTCCATTTTAAAACACTATTTCTTCCAGATGTCTGGGCATTTCACTTTACAAATGCCCCATCATGTTTACCCTGTTAGGCTTCACAGAACCTTCATTCCCCATGGGTCTAGTAATGATTATTGCTATATAATATAAAAAATGTTGAGTTTAGTCTATAAGCCAAATGCAGCAAGTTAACAAATTAATGGTTAATGTTAATGTTTATCAGACTTTGGATAGTACATTCTTATTAGTTCTGCCGCATGGCTTTCCTGGCCCTGATAATTCCCCACACAATTCAGATTCATCTACCTTCCTGAGCACGGTTAAGACCCAACCAAGGAGATTGAACAAGTGAGTAAATATCTGGTTCATAGGTTCATAGCATTCATAGGTTGGTACTAGACTATCGGCCCTAGGGCCTATACAAGCCTAGCCATAACAATTCCCTGGCTATTTCTTCCCACACTATTTACTTCCCTGGACCCCTATCTAGCAGGGCGACTGACATGATCCATGGGGTGAATTTCCTTTCCAGTGGTAATTAATGCTTATATTATCCTTCAAATTAATTTATATAGTACTGAATTTACGCTGATGGACTTTTACTTGTCATTTGTTATAAGTACTTCCCTTATTAATGAAATGGTGTTATTTCCATAGATCTGGACTAAATCCTGACTATAATGACTGAATGAAGAAACATGGGGGAGAGAGAATTTAAGTTTGTGGTGTCCTTCAATAGAAAGCCTTTTGTGAACTTAGAAGTATAAGGTCCACCTTCTGATAATGCATCTAATATAAATTTAGGATGCATATGAGGATGTCTTGTATAAGTCAAAGGAAGAGTAATTAGGTGAAATTAATTACTTCAAATTATGTATAAATATTATATTAATGAAACCAGTAGCACCTTTACTGTTATACTATAATTTATTAATTTTACTTGTAAATGAGTAATATAATCATTGATAAATTTTCCAATATAATTATAAGTGCCATATTATTATCCATAGCACTGGTTGCATATTGGACCTCAGATCTGCCCTTAACATGTTTGATATTTATTCAGGCTATGCCTGCAAATGGTCTAATGTGAACAGTATAAAAACCTTGGTAAACAAAATAAATACATAAATATTAAACTGGAATAATTTACTTACCCTTTGATACTTTATGTGATTAAATAATTAGCTGCAGTGAACTTTTTCTCTAATTATGTCTCAAAAATACAGAATATTTTGTCACACCATATATATTCCCTCCCCACATTCACAGCCTTTCAATTCTCATCAAGAGCCTGCCTGTCCTCCCTTCCAAAACTGTGATCACAAGAAATTCTTTGCAATTTCAGCCCATTCTACCAGTTCTCACATCACTTGCTCTCTTTATCTAAATATGTTTGTTAACCACATGTTAAACATTTCATCTCTTGACCAACACATTCATATTTTTTATCCTTGTCTCTGATCTTTCTCTTGGGTTAGCTATAGTCTATTGTATAACTTCTTTGAGAAATTTCAAGTCCTATACTTTTCATATTTTATCTCTTGCTCCTAACTACTACGTTCTGTTATGATATCTTGACATCACCTTCTTCTCTTTACAAATGTAATCACTTAGCATTAGCATTTTGAGGGTTATTCCTTTTGAACTTGTATTTTGCTTTTCCCTGTACTTTTCTAACAGATGCTATCTAAATCAAATTTTTTTAGGCATTGTAACGAGAATGAAGTTGAAAATGAACCTTTATGGTTCAGTTCTCCTATTTATTCAAAATAAATGTAATTGATGAACTCAAATATTAAGCAAAAATATAAAACAACGATTAACACAAGTATTAGGTAAAAAAATGAAGGCATTACATAATATATTTGGAGCTTACCAGGATTTTAAAGGCTAGCTACAGAGCAAGCTAGATATAGAGACTTATTATGCTAGAAACAGAGCTATTTGCAAGATGAATGCTCTATCAGCTGATACATGTGACTTTCTTTCAAACCTGCTTTCTAACTGCATTTCCTAATCACCATTCAGTGTAGAGCAATCTATGAGGCTTGATTTATATATATATATATATATATATATATATATATATATATATATATATATATATATATATATTGCTGGAGCTCACTGAACATTTAAAGTAATGTAGCTGTGGCATAAACAATAGGTAAGTAATATTGTGTTCCTGCACAGTGCTTATTTTACTCTAGACATTATTTTTCTCAAAGGAAAACCATTAAATTACCTGTTGTATTAAACAGTTTTAGATTGGACCTTAGCATTTCTTTTTGCAGTAGCTGATGTTATTTATTTTTAAGACAATAATAAAAAAAGAAAAGAAATATCATATTTCCTAAAGCCTGTCACTTATGAGACAGAATTCTATGCAATCATGATGCATATATGTATGAAAGATTTATCGAGCGCTCAGAGTTTGACATTATTTCAGTCTGCACTGCCCTTTAATTTTTAAAATCCAGATCAAGCATTACAATATTAGCTGCTTGCATATTGCTATTATTCAGATATTTTGTTTTAATGAGTCCCAATTTTATAATCTTTTAATATCGTGTTTTTCCTTTGGACAGCATAAATTCAGAATAAATTATTTCATCAGAGGCTGATTAATATTTTTACAAAGCTAATTTTCACTCCAGCCATACCTTGCGGAATTTCCAAAGTTTTGTCTATCACTGTTTAAGGAATGCATGGCTGTAATTCCCTATCAAAAGGATTGCATTATGCTGTATGAGCATTTACAGTGGCTCTGTGATAGTTTATGTTTGGGCAGGATTCACTTAAATGCTACGCCCTACACTACCCCATATCCCGCATGTGTCTTCTATTGCAGTAACAATGTGCAGGAATTCTTGCATACTCAAAGAAGTATATTGTTTTATGACAGATGTTTTATAGCAGCCTTTAAAATCATGGATTTATTTTTCTTAACTCATGTTTTTTATTGACAGTAAGATAATTATCTGTGCCTTAGGAAGACCACCTTTAAACAAACTATTGCAAAATTTATAATATTTGATATCTGCCAAGTATACTGTTTCATTTTATGCTTTTTTTAACACTTAGTTGACTTTTTTAATACCTTTGTCCTTATATTTACAGAAGTAGCTGAATTTAAGTATTACAGTCACTGCGTATAGAAAGACAAGGCTGATTTGGCGACATTCAGCCCTGTCTTTATGTATTTAGCGATGTTTTGTGTAAGGGTAATTTACTGAACATATTCTGAGGAGAAGGTTTAGGGTCAACTATTTTTGAAACACAGAGAAGTAAAAAAGCCATTGAATCAACTGCCTGCATACTTTTATGTACAGTTGTTTAACTCTCTAAGAACCTGTTTTCCGCTGTGCTGATGGTATCTGTTATGTGTAAAACCTCAATTTAAAGATATCAATATTTTTTAAAGACATTTCTCTTTTTGATTTCTAGTTAAGTTTTGTTACTTACGTTGGATGTTTGAAGTCTCTGCATGCTTTTTCCCTATTTAGAAATGTTCTGTCTAGATAGATATTATTCAGTTGAAATCTTCATTCCTAAAGTTTCTGAAGCTGTTGCAGTTTTGAGGCAGATTCTCCTTACATGAAATTCAGTTCTTTACAGATTAATTTTCTGCTCTTTGGGTGGGTTCTACATGGGAAGTTCATGTTTTTCCTATGCTTGTGTTGGTTTTCACTGGCATCTCTGGCATCATGCCACATTCCAAGGACACTCTGGCAAGTAGATTGGAGATGCTACATAGGTCCAAGTTGTAACACTGTAACATTTGAGTTTGGCCAAGACAAAGAGATGACTAGGATGTTCTTAACTCTATCTATATCTATATCTATAACTATATGTATATATATATATATATATATATATATATATATATATATATATATATATACATACACACACACACACACACACACACACACACACACACACACACACACACACACACACACACACACACACACACACACACACACACACACACACACACACACACACACACACACACACACACACACACACACACATATCTATATCTATTTATATAGGTTTTCTTCAACCCATCAAAATTACGCTTTATCGAATGTTAGTTAACCGAATCCACTTTTACATGAAAACGCACTTTCACAAATAATACTACACCAAAGAGTTGTCATAGATTGCGGTACAGTGAGTATAAGGGAATATTCCCTTTTCCCCACTGTAGTGTGATCTCAGAATTAGTATAAATAAGCAGCGGGGGAGTGGGATGTGTTTGTCGTAGTTTTTTTGTATGTGTATTTTTTGTTGTGGTTTGGTGTAGTGTTATTCACAAAAATGTGTTGTCATGTAAACGCACTTTTACTGAAGTGGGCTTGGTTAACTAAGATTCGATAAAGCATAACTTCAATGAGCCAGAGTAGACCCATATATGGATGGTGCTGTAGTGCAGTGGTAGTGTTGTCGCCTCACAGCAAGAGGTTCTCTGGTTCAATTTTCAGCTGGAGTGCCTTCTGTGCGGAATCTGCATGTCCTCCCTGCATTCATGTGGGTTTCCTCCGGGTGCTCCAGTTTCCTCCCATGTTACAAAAGACATGCATCTGGAGCATTTCTCCCTGGGCCTCCTCTGAAAATTGACTTTGTTCCAAGTCGGACTTTCCCATAAACAAATGTTAAATAAAATAAATATATACACATTGAGAGAAAGAGAGGGAAAGACTCAACAATCAGTCTTCCAAACAAGCAGGGTCTATACAAACTAACTGAATCACACTGGCCAATATTACTTATCACGCGCCTCTCCAAAATAGTGGGAAGAGAATTTTTCACTAAGCCAGCATTTACTTAAAAAGCTATAGACTCACAAGAAAACAGTAACACTGATTCCACAAACATCTCAGCAATTTCACAGTTAATATCTCTCTCTCAATAACAGCTATCTGAATAACATGGACAATATAAAACATATAATGCAGTCTTAACAGATTTATATACTTAAGTGAAGTCTCTATATACAGTTCAGCCTCATAACTTATTAACTTACCTCTCAAGCTATAGGGTGAAGGACATTAAACTTGCTTAGTTTTGTAGTTGCCCACACCTCTGTTTTTTCATGGTTAAAGTTGGCGTATTTCTCAGTCCTTCCCACTCACATGTCAGTATCTGTTGGGCAACTATAGAGTTCTGTCTAGAAGCAATTTTATCTTTGACTGTCATGAATTCATACCCCTCAGCCTCTTAGCAAAAGAAATCTTGACAAAGCCTAAAAAAAAAAAAAATAGGGACATATTTAAAATATTGCTATTATAAACTTAGAAAGTTGTAAGAATAATGGGTTCTGTGCTAGCATGCATTTTCTGAAGGATTTAAAGTCTGAAGCTTAAATCTTTACCATTATTTAGTGACTTCAATTTTCAATTAGTTGCCAGAAAACTACAAATTTTAAACCAAACAGACCAAAATATAAAGCAAAAATGTGGCCATTCTGTGAAAATCTGGGCATTTGAGAGCTGTGAGTGAATTCCAAATGCAGTGTCTCTACCAGTTATTTTCTTGCTTTTCTTTGTTGATAACCTTTAACCTTGCAGTGTGGATTTCTCATGAGTCTCCAGATGTCAACAGGAATGCTCTTTGGACTTACACATGGTCAGTACCTTGGAGAACAAGAATGAAGAAGTTCCTTAACTTTAAGAAATCTGAGTCAATGTGTTTCTTAGTCCTGCAGAAAGACTACCCCTCTTCCCACACCTTGTTACAAATGTTAGTCAGAATTTTTCTTAGTGATTCAGCTCCTCAAACATTTTCACACTTTCTCTGTCCCCACTAGCAGCTATTAAGCATATGTGGTATCCAGTGCATTGGCCGAAGGCAGGCCCTGCTATGAACTGCAACAGCAGCAATACTTACCTGATTACAACCTAAAATCTGATTGTCTGAGGAAATATGTGTAATACTGGGTGCTGCCCTACATGGTGTCTTTGAAAAGGTTAGAAATCTAAACTACAATGTTGAGACTACTGCAAAGACTGCTGTAAATTATCAGTTGAATAGTCTGTCCAGTGTATTTAATCCCCCTTTGTGGTAACAACATGATATGTTCTTTTCTTCCATTTAATTCCACTAAGAATATGCATAAGGAAACATGAAATCAGTATCAGGAGTAAGTAATAAATAGCAACCTTTATACACATCTTAGTGAAAGAAAATGTACCCAGGGATTTGATTTTTAAGTACTGGATGTGTACACAAGTGGTTAGCTAGGTAGGAATAGTATAATACCCACTATTTGTGGAAGAGACTGCCTTGTTAATAATGAATGATTATAATTCCCTATCTCTGCTGCAGTGCTATGAACTCTTGTAAACCTCAGTTCAGTGTCGGACAATAGAAATTAGATGCTATTTAAATCTGATGTTGCTCTATTATATATACCAGTTTTATTGTGGTATTTATCAGTTTTTAAAGTGTCAACTTTATCTTATCAAACTATAGTCTAAATAGGTTCATAGGTGTTTATTACACTAATGACCACAATGGGGCTTTTTAAGCCTAGCCATGTATCTCAAATCTCTGCCAAGTTCTGATGCCCTTGATAAGTGTAAGCAGGGGCCTGGGAGATGAACCATTTACCAGCTGCCTGAATCCATTAGAGACATAGGTGCCAAACCAGGGATGAATTTCCTGTTCCCCATCCAGTTGTCCAAGTTGCATTTGAATTGAGTTAGGGAGGACATCTGCTTCACATTGAATGGGGAGCTGGCTCCAGAGATAGCATAGTCTCTGGGATACATAACTTTTTGTCCAGCAGGTTCTATTTATATCACAGGCAAGGTTTAAGTCTTTAGAATGGGTAATGGTTTAAGTATTTAGAACAGGTAATGCTGGTGCTGCTCATTTTGTGGATATGCAGGAGGTCCATCAGAGATGGGTCTGACAATGCCTGTATGCCAGGCATAGATCTCCCCTCAAAAGGGATAGAGCCTTGAGGTGGTCTGCATAGAACATTTTACTTATGGACTGTATTCTTTAAGTGAAGATCTCCTGTGAACATTCCAATTGCTGGATATGCCTGGTTAGGTACATGCCAAAGAGGTCATTGTGCTGAACGATAGGTCTGATGAATGACAAATACAGTAGAACAATGACTTCCTTGGACTTAGATGCCATACCTTTGCTTATAAGTTGTGCTACATGAAACAACTTCCTCACTACTGTAGACACATGACTGTCAAAGGCTAGATTACTGCCTATGTGTGTCCCTAAGTCCCTGACTATTGGGTTAGCTTGAAGGGGTGTGTTGTCAATATGATAGTTACCAGGGGTGGATGATTTCCTGAAGGATACTATTATGCATTTATGCATTTATTGGCATTTAGTTTTAGTTTTAGTCCATGACTCTGACACCAGTTGTTTGTCTGTGTCAGCCCCTCCTGGAGAACATTTGTGTCAGTGTGGGATTCAATGGCAGTTCCTAATTTGCAATCATCTGCAAATTTACTCAACCAGAGACCACTGACATTGGCCTTGACTTCAGAAGTAAATGCCAAAAAGGAGCTGTCCAAGGACTGATCCCTGAGGGACTCCACTTGTGACTGGCCTCTTTGTAGTGGTGAACTCCCCAAATCTAAATTGCTGGGTCCTGTCTGTGAGCCAGTTGGTTATCCACAGGGAAACACATGAGTTTGTACCTAACCTCTTGAGTTTGTCAACAATGCCTGAGTTGGGTATTGTGTCAAATGCCTTGGCCGTGTCAAGGTAGGCAGTGTGAACCATTTTGCCCTCATCCATTGCTTTGATGATCTTCTCAAAGAAGTCCACCAGGCAGAGTAGGTATGACCTGCCCTTGGTGAAACCAAACTGGGTTGTGTCCGGTGTCTGGGGGCTTACTATATCGCTATTGATCATTTCCATGATAATTCTTTCCATGGCTTTACATATAAGACTAGTGAGACTTATGGGTCCAGGGGATACAGATGCCCCACCTTTCTGCAGAGGGTACTTCCAAAAAAGTAATTTATTTACATATATACATATACATACATACATGCAAATATTTCAAGCATGGGCATTAATGCTCTTCTAGCCTGCCAGTATAACAAAACAGTTGACCCATAATAAGAGTCCAGCCTTTTCTTAAAAAATTCTAATCTAGTACTTGCTTTAATGCAATTTGGTAGTCTGCTCCATGCATCAGCTACTCTCCCAGTCAACCAATTAGTCCACCTCTCATTCTTACAGAATCGTCTTCATTGGTTATTGGATGATTCTCTACTTCTTTTGATAACCCAAGCATTCCCAGAGGTAGTTGTCTCTAAATGCCCTACATACCTGATAAGGATATCCT
Source organism: Protopterus annectens (assembly GCF_019279795.1). Lineage (NCBI taxonomy): Eukaryota > Metazoa > Chordata > Ceratodontiformes > Protopteridae > Protopterus > Protopterus annectens. The sequence goes on from NC_056745.1 coordinate 1,219,330,959, forward strand.
CTTACAAATCTGTATGAGACAGTGTACAAGTTCAGATATTTTTTCTTTCATAATAACTTAAATTTTCACATCCATGAATGCTCTTATTATAGTTCTGCTATATTCTTCCTAGGTTACTCATGCTTGTTTTCTTATAAGGTTCCATATTGTTATTCCATAATCAAGTTTGGGTCTAATGTATTTGACAAACAATGATTTCTTAGACTTTATAAATCTTTTTGTACAACCTATAGTTCTATAACTATAATTATCCAATTGGTTCAAATAATTAGATAAACTCAAAGCTGGAAATACCCATATACCCAGGTCCTTAAATGAATCTACAGTTTTAATCACTATGTGCTATATTAAATACTCACTTTTCAGTTTATGTCTTCCAAATCTCATATGCTTAATTTATGATGTATTAATCAGAATATTATTCTCCTGTGCCCAAATGGTCAATTTAGTCAAGTTCTTTTGCAGACATGCCTTATCTGTAACACATGTAATCAGTTACCCAACTTCAGGTCATCTGCATACAGACTGTACAACACATCAGATAAAAAAGATAGGTTTGAATGATATAATCTAAACAAGTAAGGGCCTAGGATAGAGACCTATGGAGCACTCTGACTGTAACCAAGAATTTCACCTTTCCAGTTGCTGTATGACACTTGCCATGTCCTATTTGTAAGGCATTCAGCTATATATCTTATCAAGAGTATATCAGTACCTAGTTGTCCAAATTTATTGATCATGTTTTGTGTATGACCCTGTCAAATGCTGAAGTTAAATCTATATAAATTACATCACAGCACAATTTTTCATTCATAGCTATTATATTGTTATCAAACTTCATGTTACCAGTGGTAATCGATCTTTTTCCAACACATGCATGAAGATATATGGTTTCAAGTCACAGTCTTTCCAGTTCTGACAATAACCATGACCAAACAAACAGCTGAAGGCCACTTAAACACAAATCAAAACAATAAAAACCACGTCAGTGGTAGACATGAACCTCACTTTAATGGTATTATTATCAATTTATATAGTATGATTAAGCACTTTCACCCTCATGACAAATGGGCATCTTCAGAGTTGATCTAAAGATGCCCATTTGTCATGAGGTTGAAAGCATTTAGTCATATTGTATAAATCAATTCTGACAATATCTTATCCAATGTTACCTTCTCCATTATTCTTCTACGACATGAAAGTAGACTTAAGGATCTATATGCCTCTGGGATTGTCCTACTCCCCTTTCCCTTAAAGACACGTCTCCAATATTGAGGAATCTCCCTATATTTATAAGATGTAGTAAATAATAGATATAATGTACTGTAAGTTCTTACTGAAGTATTCTCAGGTCATTATTACTAATTATATCTCACCCCTGTGCTTTGTTTGGATGCAGTTTGCAGAGTTCTTTTTCATATAATCTAATTTGATTTCAGTACCTGTGATTATTGCAGATGATTGCAGAGTTCTTTTTCATATAATCTAATTTGATTTCAGTACCTGTGATTATCTGGATGTCACTAGGACACATTATCACCCCCTTTGTGGAGCCAAACTGGTTTTCATTAAGATTTTGTAAACATATCTATAACCCATTGTATTTGAGAATAAATGGTTAAATCTGCACACAGTTTATCAATTTGCATGTCTTTACTCCTTCCACATTTTATGTCTCTGTAAAATGGTTTTCGATTATGTTCAATATCTTTATATAAATTTTCTTCAAATTTGTCTTGATCTTGTCACATACTGTGCTTAATTTGTTTGTCAGGCTTGTTTATTTAAGTTTTCAAAGTTATAGTTCAACCTTTTCTCCATTTCTTGTATTTTTTTTGTCTCTCACCTTAATCAGGTATATTGTTCAAAACCCTGATGTCAAACTTTTTTTTCATTTTTTACACTCAGATAATTTCTCTTTCAAAACTTTGCATATTCCTTCTGCAATTTTTTTCCACTGAATGCATCGCTCCAATTACTTTATTTAATGGCTGTTTTGCTTCCATATAATATATAATTAATCTTCTGTGCATTGGTTTAGACTTCATTTTGGCAAAATTATCTACCAACAAATTAACCTTTATAACCCCATTATCACCAATGGTGATAAAACTTGACATGAAGCAACAGTAGTTTCTTTAGAAACACAAGCAATGTCTAGTATGTTCCACTCCCTGGTCGAGTGTTTAACAATTTGAAGCAATTGTTGTTCCTGAGCATATGCTGGGAATAATTTCCATACTAATGTTGTTGAATCAATATTATTCCAGTCTGTTTCTGATAAATTTGAGTCCCCAGCTACTATTATTCTTCCTCCTGTGTTTCATGCAAGAAAAGTATGAATTCCTCTAGATCATCAGCATTTGACTTTGGTGGTCTATATACTCCAACAATTGTTGCATATTCCAGGTTGTCTTTATTGTCACAGTTGATGTTATTATTGAACATGGAATAATTACAAGTCTCATAACTATCTTTAAACCCTATCATAACACCTCCACTTGATTTTTTATTTGTTGGAATGTTTGTTATAGTAAAACATTTATAGCCTGACAGAACCAGTTTCCAGTCATTGTTATTTAACCATGTTTCACAAACAATAACAACATCAGTCTTGTGGGAACATGGCAAATTGTCCAATAATAATAATAATAATAAACTTTATTATTCATGTCCTAGCATTAACAACCATCAGAGATGCATCAAATGTTATCTGTGAAATGTTAAATTGTCTACCTGGCACAAATCCTGCCTTGTGTTTGTCAAACATTGCAAAATATCTGCTACAATAATTTTCTTCCCTGATGTTCCTGACAAATACAAGCCATCATGCCTGAGCACATGTGTGCCCTAAACATTCTTGGATGCTCTACACATTTCCATTTTTTTTAAAATGGGACTTATTTTCATGTACGGATTTACTCAAAAATATTTTCATTTAAGGTGACCTGACTTTCCTTTCTATATGTGGTTTGTGAAAAAATACATCCTAACACCAGCACAGGGCTGTAAATTCTCTACTAACAGTCAGAGAGTCCATGTGGATGAGATCATTTGTACTGATATGAATAAAATCAGCTCCATACTTCCTTACATTAAGGCATTATAAAACTCATTTCACATCCTCTATTTTTGCTCCTGGCTAGCATCACACTATTCAATGTTCATTATCTTCTCTGCAAATGTAAGTATCAGTCCCTCTAATAACTGAATCTCCAAATACAACAGTGTATTTTCTGACCAGATCTAAAGAATCTTCAAATTCTAATTCAATAATATCTGTTCTATCAGTTGTTACAAAGGAATGATCTTCTTCACCACTAGTCTTATTAATCTCACTGTTATCAATGTGTATTACATTTGCAGGCATACGATTCTCATCCAGCTGGCTTTGTACATCCACAGCTTGAGCCATATTGTCAACATATGGCTGTATCATCTTTTTTTCTTACAGTGATGTTCTGCAGTCCTTCCATGTTCAGTCTTGAGTTCTTCCTTTTCACCTGCCCCTTGCCTCTTTTTTTCCTACATTCTGTTTTGGAAAATGTTGCCTTTTTGTGTAGACTGAATGTTTTCTGGTAGAAAAAGATTATCACTTCCTGCAATTTGTGTCTTACATAACAAAGCAGTGTCCTTTTTAGTATGTATTCTCTTTACTTTACAGACATTTATCCATTCTGTTTTCTGCCTTGTTATTTGTTGTAGGCTTTCCTTCTAAATACTCTAAATCATCAGATTACTGAATACTTGTATCCAGAATTCCAAAGTTTTCAGGGGCATTGTCTTATTTCATTGGGGGTTCAGTGATCTTCACAGACAATAGACACATCTTTTCCTAAATGTGTTCAACTTGATCTTTGCCTAACGTTATTTAACTCACTGGTCCAATCATTAATATATGTAACTGTTCTCTAAGCCATGCCAATTGTACAGGTACGTTTGTCATCAGTAAGTCGAGATTTACGACTAATAACGGTAAGCAAATCATCCAACTTTTGACATGAAGAACACAGATCACCAGTGTTATCACGTTACCTTTAAATGTAAAGAACATTTATTACTTTGTACAAAGATATTTGTGCATTAGCAAATCAGTAATGGCATACTCATTTAAGGAATTCATTTTCAACTTCAAATGGATGAAAAATTATAAAAGAAAAGAATATTCAAAATCAGTTTCCACGGAATTCATAGAGAAATTAAATCAACTTCTGTGAGAAAAATCACACAAACAATATACAACTAAATATTACTAAAGTAAGTACAGTAAAGGTGATGCTCTGACCACACGAGTACTGAAAGTCAGATAAAAGATGGAATTACTTTACATCATACATGAATATATACAGTAGCTTCTGCTCACTATCTCTCACAGTCGCACCTCTTTTTAACAGTAAAGATTTAAAAAAAAACAAAAATCAAAGACAGGATTGTTTAATAAGCTCTGGATGGTCATCTCTACAGTCTGTATGACTTTATAGCTGACTCGGTTCCTTAGGATGGCTAGAGTTTCTTGTCTAAAGCCTGTTCCTTTCTAACAACAAAGTGAAAATTAAAGTTAAATCAACAAAATATAAATCAAAGCAATTTTTTTTTGTCTACAAGCTAATCCTTCCTTCCTACAAACAGCGAAAAAAGGGCTAAGAAATAAAATATAAATTCAAATAAAACTTCTCTTACCTGGCAACTCCACAGTAAATCACCTTTATTTATTTATTTGATTAAACCTTACTAATAATGTGAGAATTTAAGGAGTTTCATTATTTTTACTATCTTAACTTGAAAAATTCCTTTCTTCATCATGGCCCAACAGATGCACAATGACCAGTGCATATTCTGAAAAAGCATTAGTCTGTTCTGGATGTGTCTTTTAAAGTAACATGGGCCTTTTATTTTTTCCAGTTGAACCAGAAATTAGAAAATATATTCAGCAACTCCTTATATTGCATTAAACTACCATTTCTCATCTTGTCATCTAGAATGATAAAAAGTCTGCCAACACTGATATACTTTATTACCTTTGGTCTAACTACTGAATGTTTTACATTGTTAATCAGACAAAATAAACAGGCTGAATGCCTAAATCACAAAGATGTCCTGGAAAATTACATTCTTTACTAATTAACGATAGTGATTTTCCTTAAAGATCCAGCATTCAACAATGCAGTCCAAAATCAGGTTATACTGTTAATCCCTCTTAAGCATCACTCTTTATGAAGTATGAGGCAGCCTGAATGATGTTTTCTGAATTAATTTTCTGTTGACAACAAAATAAAATATCTTATTTAGATATTTAGATTATCTAAAATCAGACCTAAAGCTAGACAGATGCATCAGTTTTTTAAATATGAATCTGAAGTCACATTTCAAGCATAGTCATACCTCTGTGTAGTATATAAACAATGCGGGCTGCAGTAAAATTAAACGTATGTCTACTGTGTTAGGCCATAAAAATGAGTTAAGTATGTCTTAAGCTATTACTTAGTTTTGTGTGGTATACTACAACCTTAACAAATTAGCAACCTCCTATAATAATATCGCCAGATTTGCTACTGGCAATCCCTTCAGAACCTATCACTGTACTAATCTTAAACAACTAAATTGGCTCAAATTCCAAAACCATCTGATTATCCCCCAACTCACAATTGCCCACAAGTTATTTTACCAGCCCAATAATACCCCTATACTCTCAAAACTTATAGTCCCATATAATAATCTGAACTCCCTACGTTCTTCTAGCACACCTCTTGCCAGTTTAACAAAGTCTAATAATACAGCTGGTGACTCTCTATTTACCAACACAGCAGGAAAACACTGGAACCTACTACCCACTGAACTAACTCTAACTACATCCTTACCACTCTTTAAACAAAACCTTAGAAAATACCTTCAAATGCACTGGCTATGCCCTTGTAGTAACCCTGACTAACCATCTTCTTCACCCCTTTTTCTTCCTCTTCTTTCCATACTTCCAAACCTTTACATGCTTTTGACTTGTAAATTAGACTGACCCTATTTAAACTCTAATAATCTTAGCTTTTAAATACTACTATCTCATATGATCTACTGTATATAACTCTTACTATTCTGTTTTGAGCTGTCTTAAGCTATATTCTGCTCACTGTACTGTTTCACAAGTGTTTTTATCTATGGTACATAACTCTTACTGTATTATATTCTGATCTAACTCTCTTAAACTTTACTCTATATATTGGAACTTTTCTCAAGAGTTTTTATCTCAAGAATGTAAATCTACCTGTTTTTATTTTTATTTTGTTTTGTATTCCTTTTTTACCATGTAACAATATTTTATACTTTGTATATCTGTGTGGAGCTTTTCTCCCCGGGCCCCTACTGAAAATGGAAATATATCCAGCTAGACTAGCACGGTCAACAAATGTAAAATAAATAAATAAATAAATACCACCAAGCCAAGACTCAAAATGATGCACCACTAATGGAGACAGTTTTAAGGAGTTATAACAATTCCCAGTTTACATCACCGTAGCTAGGTATCAAATGTTATATTGTAGTTATACTGGTTAGAACCACATTATGAAGCCTTCTGGAAAAACAGTCATATCACGACTATCACAGTGTAACAATGAAGGTAATATTTTTATTTTTTTAAATCACTGAGCTAGAATTTTAGCAAAAAGCTTGGCTACTACATTTACAGGAAAGGTTGACCTATAGCTTTCTACCAACATAGGATCTCTGCCTGGTTTAGGAAGAACTACTACTTTAGATTCTTTCATAGAAATTAAAAAGTAAAAGGTCACACAGACAAACCAATTAGGAGAAACTACAAGAAAAAACTAGCCAAGCTAGAGATTTCACTGTGTGGTACCTTAAACCTCCTATAATAAGAAGTCCAAAACATGCATGTCCACAGCTAGTGGAGTTTGACTTTATTATCTTGGATGTATCCAATAAGACTTGAAAAGGTAAAAAGTCATAGACATTCAGAAGCCATATATCTGAAACACTTGAAGTCCTTAAGGGCCATTTGCATATATCCCATGGGCCTCTATTACAGCAGGTTAAAGGTATCAGACAATGAAAACTGTAGCTTGGCTAGGTTTTTCTTGTAGTTTTTACTAATTGGTTTGTCTGTATGACCTTTTTAATCTTTGGTTTGGATGTTATTTGGGATATTTTGCATATACCTTAATGGTTATAGACATCAGCTGGGTTTGAAGAACCAATGTTTCTAAAGTATAGCCAAACAGTCCACTTATGTTGATCTGATGAGGTCATAAGAAGGCCAAAGCATGCATGTCCACAGCTAGGAGGGTTTGGCTGTATTGTCATGAATGTATCAATAAAGACACAGAAAGAAAAAGTAAAACGTCATGGACATTCAGAAGCCATAAAGCTGAAACACTTGATGTCCAGCCATTTATATATATCCCATGGGCCTCTAATTCTTTCACTGAAATTTTCAAGTCTAGGGAAAAGTCATATTGAAAACCATTTTTCAAAGTTTTGCCAGGTGAGGTACAAAAGATTGGTATAGTGAAGGGATTAGGCCATCTGAGCCAGGGCTTTGCCTGATGGAAGACTTTTTTTTTACCTGCTGTACTTTTCTAACAGTTATTCGCTTAATTAACTCCCTTTTGAAATCAAGCAATGAACATCGAGGAAAGCTGCTTTTCATCTTCTTCTGATTTATTTGACTCCTTCCCAGAAACTGAATATAGCTGCTGATGTAACTTTACACATTCTTTAGCAATTTGTTCTGGCACAGAAATTACACTACCTTGAGCTCTAATAGCATGAATTTATGCCTTAGCTTGTCTCTTCCTTAAAATGATTGCTAAAAACTGTCAGGCTTGTAGGTTAGAGCACAAGCTTTTAAAATACCTTTAGCTCTATTTCTCATCAAATTATCCATCTCTTTTTTAATTAACATTTAAATATTGAGATAATCTATTCCTAAACTTAGTGGTCTTGAATTTTCCCTGCTGTAATGAACTGTAATGAACTCTTTGTTCCTCTTGGGCCATTTTTTAATCTAATTTCACAAGCTAAATAGTTTAAAATGAAGAGCATAGGGATTAAGCTCTCCCTTATGAGACTACCTCCAAATAAAAGGTGACATGCTGGACAAAAGTGTTTCATTTTAATAAAACACTTTCCCTATTATTACAATCAATAAAGTGAGCACCTTGCACAATGAAGGGATCAACTCTCCATGTCTTGCCAGCACAAATATTTTCTCCACATAGTGTAAAATGCATACCTACTCCCTAGTGCTTCTTTAGTGCATACAGGATGGTAGTTAAGCTACTGAACCCCAATAAAATATCCAGTGATATCAATCAATATTGTGAGCAACTGCCAGGATTACCACTGGGAGCAACAAACGTAAAATCTACTGTGCCCCTTCCTAAAAGCCTTGCAATGTTGCAGAGCCCCAAATTCAGTTTTACCCCATTCAGAATTTTCTGTGACTTTATATGATTCTCTGTGCAAGGAATGGACCTACCCACTAAAGAATCCAGTGAAACATTGAAGTCCATCCCAATAATAGTTGGATCCAGTTTACCTTTATGTGTGCACACAGTCGAACAGCACATGTGCCAAAGGACATTCGCAAAGTTTGCAAACGAATGCAAAAAGGTTCGAATGTGCAATGACTGAATCCACAGTGACATTCGCTCTTTGCAAATTCAGCATTTTGGGGCAGATTGCACTATAGTGAGGATTGGAAAATGGTCCCTTTCCCCACTGTAGTGTGATCTTGGAGTTAGAATATTAAAGTAGGGGGTGTGGGGGGTGCAGGGGGGGCTTGCCCCCCTGCTTTACACTTCATTAATTTTTTTTTTACATTTATGTTCGAAAATCAGCTAATCTGTTTTTTGATTTGCTGATTTTCGAATATTGGAAACTGTCACATTTTTTGTTTTTCATTGTTGCGATTCGCTCATATGAGCAATCGCACAAGTGTGTTTTACTTTTGTAAAGGTAAACCATTGGATTCTTCTCTCTCTCTAGTGACAGTTCTCAGTATATCAAAAGATAAAGAGAAAAAAACATGGTGTGTCACCATTTTGGCCATAAACATTGCAAAACATGCTAGAACCAATTTCTAATGAACTGCTACATGTCGCCTTTCATTATCAGCAAATAACTCAATAATATCACATTTAAACTCTTATTAATATTGTGTATATAGTGTATTTATATACATTGCAGTCTTTGTGAGGTAACAGAGCTCCATAATTACAATACTCCACCCCACCCCCTCAAAGCTAGATGTGATTTAAGATTTTACATGCTTTAAAGGCTTGCATATTTTTGAAGATAGGTCACTGACATGCTTTATAGACAACTTCAAGATTTTTGTAGTAGTGCTTATATTTACCCATTAACCATCTTTGTGTGCAGTCCATGCAGTAAAGTACCAGTAACCATAAAGAACCACACGCCATCCAGGTCAAGAGTGTGTTACAACTATTTATTATAAAAACAAGTTAAGCATGCTTCTGCTATATTGGTTAAGTTTCAGACAGTGACTTTTTTTCACTGATGGTAACATAAGATGGACACTAATTGGTTAAGGAACTGACATGAGGATGCAATGTGATTGGGTGATGTATGTTTTAAGTTGTATATAAGTCATGTGATTTTAAAAGGCATCAGGTTCTGATGAAGTCTTTGAGGGGATGAAAGCACTTAACTTGTTATTTTTCTAGTAAATAGTTGGAACACACTCTTGACCTGGACAGCATGTGGTTCTTCATTGTTGCTTATATTTACCCATCAAGCTTATTATAAATAATAGGTATATCATCCCTGCAGCAGGATTTGAGCTCAGCTTTGAAACTCTTTCACCAGCCAAAAAATGGTATACTGCTAGAGGAATAGAGAGAATATACCTCTATACTTCCTGAAATTGGAAAATACAGGTACTTAAGAGTCTGCCTAGGAAATAGCTATACAGGCCTCTTCTTGGTCCATAAAAGGGCATGGATAGTAAGAAACAGCTTAGCCTTCTGCAAGCAGCTTGGTTGATAGGAATAATATATGCATCTGAGCCCATCATGTGCTGGGTAGTGAAAGCAGAATCGTCATTGCAATGGTACAGGTACTGTCAGACATCAATTAGATTTTTCATATACTGGAGGAATAATGTCATACAGGAGCAGTAGTTACAGCAATGTTTACTTCCAACATACCAGGTTGTATTCTAGGGATTTCGTGAGCCCATGTTATCACTTTCACCCTAGAGGGCATTATTCCTAGTACATTCTTGAGAAACTTGTGATTGCCGAGTTGTGCAATGATGAAATGAGAAGATTATCATTTTTCCCCAAAAATGAGTAATGTAATATGCTACTTTAAAGTTATTAAGTGATTCAGAGAGGCATAGTAAGTTAACAGCTTCAGAAAGACATACTGCAGACTGAATCTGACTGTGATATATTAGGTGTAAGTAAATGTGCTTCATGAATACATGAACTGATGTAGATTATTGGATAAAACTAACACCTGTCTTCTCCTGCAGGATGTATTTTTATATCACATATCTCTTTACAAAATAGTTAAGGCCACTTGTGTTTGGAGTCAAACATTTAAACAGAGGATGATCACTGATGGTGTGTCAGCTGCTGTTTTTTTAGCTAGGTATGTAATCCATTGCCAGTACTTTTTTGTCATTGCACTGCCTGCCAACACATTATCTTACTGGATGTAAATTAGTGGCATTTCTAGTTAGAGATCTCTGAAGCAGCAACTCATATATGCTGCACAGGATGAATATGCAAAATATGGATGGACTCTGTTCAAGATCTCACTGGGTGTGGTGGCAGTGAGGAGCTGTAGCTGAAAGGATGCAGGTGTTGCTTGGAGTAACCGTAAAACCAGCTATTGGGTACCAGTGGTGAGAGTAAAGTTATTTTTAAAGAAGACATTCTGTGCAAAGCTAACAGGGGGCTTGTCAAAATTTAACTACTAGGTTCTAAGCAGTAAGAAAGACAAATGTTTTGACAGTCACCAAAGGTAATATCCAGTTGCAGGAGTTTGGTAGGCCATGTACAATGAATTCTGGATGGTCTGAACATGGATCTGACAATGCATTGAATAACTAAAGGGACTAGATATTGCAGCATGTGTACCTCAACTCAAAACATTACAATGAGGTGGAAAGACTACTTGGAAGACATCGTGAACTCACTAGGCATGCCATCCATTGAAAAGGCACGCCAAAAGAAACTGGTGGGATCTGGTCCGTTTCTGTAGCTGAGGTCACTACAACATCTAAACATTTCCACACTGGCAAGGAAAGGGTGAATTCTGCCTAGAAACACAGAATGTAATCCATTGTGAAGAGGTGTCCTGGTTAATGCACCTTTTTAAAGCTATATAGAAAGCAGTGATAATGCCTCCGGACTGAAAAAATGTGGCAGTGGTTCCCATAGTCAGAAAACGGGGATATGAGGATCTGTTCTAGTTCTAGAGGAATCATGAGCTTTACCTCCCTATGGCAGGGTGCTAAAAATAAAGCATGTCTGATCAGTAAGCCTTTAATTCACTTGGAGAAATGTGGATTCCTATGTGCCTAAAGAACAGTGGACTGACTCTTTGTCATTGTGTAGATAGTGAAATAGTCATGAGAATTTGCCTGTCTTGTATACAAATATTTTATGGACCTAGAGCAGACATATGAGCATGTACCGTGAAATTTATTTTGGGAGGTGTTGCAACAGCACAGGGTCCTGGGGCTACTGTGGTGTCTCATTTGCACAATGTAGTAGTAGATCAGGGGTTCCTATCACTTATGCACTATTTGAACACAATTTGTCTACTTTCCTATTCATGATTTTATGTGAGCAGAATACTAAGATACATTCATTTTGGGGGTGCCAAGGTTGCATCTCTGTTCTTCGCAGACATCATGGTCCTATTGAGTTCAATTGATTGCCCTCTGTGGTATGATCTGGGTTCTCTTCCAGCATGGAATGAATTGCTGTGCAAACATGAGGAAATTATTTGCTACTGCAAGTGAAAGAGTTTAAGTGCCTTGTGTCTTCAAAGCAAATGAAGTCATAGTCTGTCAGGATATTTAAACATCCCATTTGTTGCACTAACTGCCTGAATAACTACTATACCATTAATTGTCTCCATGGCTTAAAGGTTTGGCTCAGACCCAGGACCAAGGGCCACCTACAGAGGAAACAACTAAAAGCCAAAATCTTATGTTTCTATATCAGAGGTCTAGAGAACAGCTTCAGTGCAGGACTGTTATTAGATCCCACTGAAATTCTTTTGTATGTCTAGTTACCATACCATCTGCTGGTTGTTCAAGACATCTAAACTAAGGCCTGCAGTATGTGCATGTAAGTGCATGATTTCACATTTTCAGGTAACCTACCATAACTGGATATTACATGGCAGGCCAAAGTCCTGTTTCATTTGGTATGAAGACAGGCAACTGCCAGCCCTTCTAGCAGGTAACTGTCATGCATCAGGAGCTTGTTGTCAGTTTGTCCCTGAAGATGAGTGAGCTAATACTGGCAATTCACTCTTAATATTTCCATGACAGCTCATCCAGTGTCTGAACTTGAGGGTACTAAAAGACTGACCAGCAAAATGATGCAGCCATTACAGCATGGAAGTTAATGTACCAGATTGTCTTGGTGATGAAGGAGTAAAATTATAGGATGAACTCTCAGTTTACCTGTCAATCTTTGTCTCTATCAATACCTTTGTCATAAGCTTTGGGAAGTGACTAAAAGTTGAGATCATGGATATAAACAGTGGAAATAAGATTCCTTCACTGAGTTTCTGGGTCTGGGGTTAGTCTCTATATAATTGATCGAGGAGCTCAACAACAAGGGAATATGTTGAAAAGAGCATTTGAGTTAACCTCTGAGAATGCTTCCTGCTATTTCTGCAGGAAATACAGCAAGAAGAATCCCAGGGCCAGATCCAGGACATGCAAACATGCTAAAGACACAATATCTCCCAAACTGGTGAGGAATTCTTTTCAGTGTTGCATGATAGGCTGGGTAATGTTGTTTGAAAAAGCAAAGTCTGGTCTGCCTTGCTCAGTTTGTTATCAGTGACTCTCCCCCAACACCAGGAAGCTCTTTATAATATACATTTGTGGGTATATTCTGCATGATTTGTGAATGTGTAGCTGTTATCTGTTTGTGGATTTGTGGAAATCTTCTCACAAGGCATCTTATGAGAATGGTATCCTGCCAATCAAATCACCTGGTTAACAAAGTATAAATACATGAATATATAGATGGACACTCCCTTATTCTGCTTTCAATACTTTTTGATTGAGAAGGTGGAATGACTTCAACACATTCCTGGTATTTATGACTTCCCTTTTCCAGTTGTCAGTTGATTTAAAAGCAATATTTTTCTGCTTGACATTTGGGAATCCTTAAGAAAATTATTGCCATGAAATAACAAGAATAAGATGCCAACGATTGTAAACCTTTGTTCAGAATAATCACTACCTTCTGCAGTTCAGAACACCATCTAGCCAGTTTTGAAATTTTTTGGTTAATAATCATGGATTGGAAGATCAACTGCTACACACAGGCACAACCATTCCCAGTCAAATTGTTTTTTGTTCAATGAGATATACAGTTTATTGTGGTTTTATCCTTTAGACATGCATCCAGATGATATTTATGTCTGAAAATATTATGTTAAACAGGATGTTCCCTTAGGAGAAGGTTAAGCTTTGTTCCTATTGAAAAGAGGAGGTCATTAAATGAAATGTGTCAAAAATTACAAAGCGCGTTTTTTTGGGAGGTGGATTGAACATACAGTCATCATAGCAATCTGAGTGCACATAATCTTAACATGATGAGCTACTTTTTCAGCTATAAATGAAAGGATGAAAGGGCACATTTTCCCATCTCCCTATGTTGATGGAGCCCCAGAGTTGATATTTATAAGTAGTAGGGGTTATAGCCCCCTTTTAATATTTGGAAGTATGGGGAGCTTGCTCCCATAAAGGAAAACTACTTACCCTAATTTTTTACTCCTGAATACACACTTGTGACTGCATTTGTATGAGGCAAATAACAGGTGAGACTCTTATTTGACAGGGAACCCTTTGCTTTATTTAAATGCCCTATTCCCTAAACACTTTAACAGATATTCAAGCAAATGATAAGATACAAAATCTGAGCATTTGACACTCCAAGTTCACATACAGATGTTATAACAGAAAAAAAAAAAAAAAACACTGAATAACCAAACTTATTTCAACTAAACCATAAAAAAGTAATTAAACGTCTATGTGTTACTTTGTAAAAGTGTTATATTCAGTAATAGATATGTAAAGAATCTGCAATTCCAGAAGTCCTTAACTATTTAGAACAAAACTCCATACTTCACAACATAGCAGCTTGTGAACGACTGCATAAAGCTTTAAAACTGAGACAGATGAAAGACAGAAAGCAACAGCAACATAATAATGAGTAGCTGATGTCTACTAACAAAGCCATACACGGTACTAAGCAATGCACTGCTAATCTGATGTTTCTGCTCCACTGATATTCAGGCCACACCCACTTCCAGAAGTACACTGATATCCACACCACACCTACTCCCAGAAGCAATCCAGTACAACAGCATAACCATACAGCAACAGGTGTAAATGAAGCTCAGTGAGGACATAATAACCTACTGACAGAGAAATTATGCAAAATCCACCTGAATAATTCCAAGACCAACTTAACACCACAAGTTTTTCATCACTTAACAACAGTCCACAAAATTAACAGTACGCATGATCCAGAGAAACAGCCTGCAGAGCACTTCAGCACATCAGATACTGTTTTAGTATGGCTGATCCCCAGAAAAAAGCAACATAAAAGTAAGAATAGCAGCAAAATAAAATCTGCATCTCTGGGCTGCCACATTAGAAACCACATGTAATTAACTGAGCATAGACACAGTGTAACCATGTATAAAGTAATAGTAACTGCTACAACAATGAAAGTCATTAGAAACCACATGTAAGTAACTGAGCATAGAAACAATGTACAATCCAACACTATTCACGCCAAATCTTTTAATGCAAAGCTTTCGCCACAGAAATAGAAGCAATGTAACCATGTATAAAGTAATAGTAAATGCTACAACAATGAAAGTCATTTAATGAAGAAAAACTTATAATCAAAGGGCAACTTGAAGTACGTCAGTGAATGAAACAGTCTTAAGATGACTTAAAGACACAAGCATTCTTGAAAGTCAAAGGTAAAATTAATAAAACATAGCTCTAAATGAGTTTGTCATATGCAGTGAAACTGCCACTGTTCTGGAAGAAACATAATGACTTGATGCAGGGAACAATTACCAATACATTAATTGATCACGGGTCAGTGAAGTTGGCAATTTTTGCAAACTATGCAGACTAATAGTGATGAAATCCAAAATGCCCAAAACAATACAGCTACAGTGAAAACATCACTAGCAACCACCCTACAAAAATATGGGAACCAAACCATAGGGAGAATATACAACAAAAGTCACTGTAAGAACATTTATCAAACATAAGCAAAGATTGCAGATTTGTAATGCAATGCCAAAAGAGCAGAGTGGGCTACATGGCCAGCAGATATCAATACAGTAACATAGACAGTCAGTAAAAAGAAGTCATTGTTGCGTCCAGGCATAGATGGATGTTCAGCACAATGCTAGCACAAGAAGTGTGGCAGCAACAAGCAGGAAAGGATGTGGGTTAACAAGCAGAGGCAAATATAAAAGGTGCATCATGCAAGAATGTCCAAAGGACAGCTGTCAAAAGGGTAATTTACTTTTGCTTGGATGAGGCCCCATTTATTTTTATTCTGAATGTGGATAGGGAATGTAATCAAAGAAAAAACAGGAATAATGCATGCATCAACCACAAAAGAAAGCACCAAGCATATGTATTACATGAGTACAGCCAATAGGTGTGGACATCACATTGTTATGTCTAGAAAACAAGGATAGGGAGGCTCCCTATCACTGCAAAACACTTATTGTGAGCCCCATAATTATTGTAAGCAACAGTGATATCTGCAAAGACTACAGTGAATGTCGAAAGTGACTGTATTACATTTAAAGCATTTTTGCAGTGGGCTACTTCCAACATTCTCCTTGCTTCTTAGAGATCAGTACTTACTCATGTGTACTTACTCTGAGATTGTTATACCCCGAGCAAGGGGATGCTCCAAGGCACTGTAATCATGGACTTTGCACGTATACTTCCTTTTTTTGCACAATTAGTCTTCCTGTTCAAGAGATCACAGTTGTGGTTCTCACATATTCAACATGAATCTTAAGGTGAACATTCAAACGTGTGGTCATTGGACACAGGAGAATTGGTCAACAAACCAGGATGGAATGCAACCCACATAGGCAAGGAATGCATGCCCTGGCAGTGTACAACTGTAACAGGGTTTAGTTTAAGGATACATATGTGTTCTGAACATGTTGCTACTATCAGACGATATATGCTTTCTGGTATTTAAAAAATGGGAATAGTGATGTGTGTTGTTAGAAGTATAGAATTTGTAGCTGTTTTCTTTCAAAAATATGGAGTCATTTACTGCAATATGGAACTGTTTTTGTTTAGTTTTTTGAATTTATTAATCTGAGTAGAGCATTGATCCTACTGGACCTATTTCAGTCAGCCTGGAGTAAATACAACAGATACATGACAATATATACAAAATGAATGGCAGATTGCAATACATTATAAACAATGTAAATATTAGAGTTGGCTTGAGAGTATAAAAGGAATAGATACGTGGCAATATACAGAGTAACTGACAAACCACAATCCATGCATGCAGAATATATAAAGTGGATATCATAGCTGGCTTGCTGAAAGAATCACAAAGAAGAACCAGAACAAGGTATGAAGAAGAAGGAAGGGTGGGAAGAGCTTAAGCTATATGACTAGAGAAATAGCAGCTGCATTTTCTTAAAGTCTTGTAACATGCTTTTTTTCTGATCAGAATATGGGTTATGAGGAATGATCTTTAACAAAAGAAGGAGATTTCCACAGTTTAAGAAAGCATGGTCTGTGCAGTGAAACCTAATTTGTGGGGTTTGGAGGAGAGGACCTGAGTGGTTAAACTTTCAAAGATTGTATGTTGATGTATTTCTGAATAGACTGGAGATTAATATGGGGAGGTCTCAAGCTTGATAAGTTTATATACATGAGAGGTAACTAGAAAGTCAACAGGTTGTTTCAGGGTTAGCCAGTTAACTTTTTTCAATAGTTTTGCAGTGGAAAAAGTTGCCATAGCCATAAACTTCTTCAGAAACTGAGTTATCTCACGATGTAATGAAACAGTGTGCACTTTCTATCAGCTTGTTTTAAAGTAAAAATATTCTGTTTGTATTTGAAAACTATGCTGGACCAGAGCTGTTGCTTTTGCCTGGGACTCTTGTTTGGACTTGAGAAATTGTAATGCGTGGAGAAAGTTAAACCAAGGTTTTCTGGATAACAAACATGTTGGAATTTATTTTCATCCTATGGCTTCAGACAGCTACAATAAGTAATCTGCAATAATAATAACAAAAACAAAGGGTATTGTTAGTACTTTTTCTGTCTTCAGTCTATTCACATGAAATATTTTCTTTCCTCTGTGCAACAGCAATGTTGTCTTGTACAGATAATCAGTTATTTGTAAAAATAAAGTTTTCATTTGTTCATTTTTATGTATGTGTATCTGAAGTCTTATTTTGTTACTGAAGGATATTTTCACAATATTGGTGAATGTTACTATCTGCCTTTTAGAAAAGTGACTGCTTGCCTATTAGTTATTACAATTTAATTAATATTTACAGCACTAATTGAACTGTGGTGTTAATCATAGCTATAGTGCTGTGTGGACTGTCTTGTCCCATTCAGGCTAGCAGAACATTAAAAGGCAGTTCACACTCACCGCAACTTAATTGTGGTACTGAAGATGCAGTTGTCTGTGCTGTATTTAAGCTTATTGAAGGGGTAACCCATACGTTGCCATCATAACTGAAGAACAAGCATTCTCCAGCAGGGTGTTTATTGCACAGGTAATCCCTGTTGAAAAATGAGTCCACAACTTCATGGCGGCATATTAAGCTGTTGTGAAGCTTGGACAGTAAAAAAAACAAGTAACCTCCATTTTATGACTTTCACTGAACAGTGGTGTGCTGTTTAGAAATAGTAAAATTAAGATAAGAAGTAAATAAGAAAAAGTGTGTGTGTGTGTGCGTGCGTGCGTGCGTGAGTGCGTGTGTGTGTGTGTGTGTGTGTGTGTGTGTGTGTGTGTGTGTGTGTGTGTGTGTGTGTGTGTGTGTGTGTGTGTGTGTGTGTGTGTGTGTGTGTGTGTGTGTGTGCATGCATGTATATGTGTGTGAGAGACAGAAAGAGAATGACAATGTAAGTGAGGGAGAAGGAGACAGAGATGACACTGACTGCAGTAAGCATTTCAACAGCACCGTTACAAAAACTAGGGATTTCTTAAAGTCTGACTTTAAATCGCAGGGTGTGTGTGTGTGTGTGTGTGTGTGTGTGTGTGTGTGTGTGTGTGTGTGTGTGTGTGTGTGTGGTGTGTGTGGACATAACATAATTACATACAGACTGAAACACAGGGTGAAGGAATAAGGGGCCTTGCATTAAAACTGGATTTTTCTAGTGTCTAGGATAGGGAAGTGAAGTTGCAGATCGTGTCTGCCCTTCTCTGAAAACCTGGTCAAGGGTGATCTGTGGAATCAGGAGAGAAGTCTGGAACCAGTAGTCCCACACCTGCATCTGATCAGCAAGGACAGGAATACTGTTGTGCCTGTAATAAAGAAGCTATATTCGACTACTAGATGGCTGTTGGGTGATCTCTACACTTCTCATCAGTGGAACTACAGTGCCTGACATCCACAATATTATTGACAGAGTGGAGAGTGGCTTCGGCTGCCATTTTATTCTTTCATAGGATTGTGCTATAGCTTCGACTGGGACTGTATGCCTAGGCTTTTTTCCCTTTTTCCTTTTCTGTACTGAAACTGTTTATCCTTATTTCAAAATAGTACTGGCTGTCATTCTGTGGATCTCACCCCTCAGTGTGGATTTCCCCTTTAATGCTTTGTGGATTACAAATACCCAGGTTTCATATGAGCTCCAACTTTGGGCTCCATCATGCCAGCATTAAGACTGTAAGTAGTTAGTGGCCAGTGAACAGGATATAACAGAGTGTTTTCACAGTCTGGTCTGATTAGAACTGATCAAGGTTATAGCTGTTGTTAGTATTGTTGCATTATAGGATCTTTACTGCTCAATGGACATTGCATTTTTGCTCATACTTGAATGACAAGACCTCTCTTATTGAGTTCTGGGGGTGTGATTTCACTGTATGTATACCTCATATTGCCTTATTGCTAAACTTTGTGCTGCTGAAATAATTTGTTTGCTACTGTGCTGTTGCCTGCTAAGACTAGAGTTTCCATCTAGAATAAAATCTGTTATTATTGCAACCTTGGTGTGTTGGGTGTAAATAAGGGTGTCACCAGAGTCGGGTAGAAATGAACCTGTACACTATTCAGCTACACCTGCAGGTGCGCTACATTTGGGGGCTCGTCTGGGATTGCCTGTACTGCCTAGAACAATGCCCTATTCCCCTGAACATGTGTAAATCAACACCAGCAGAAACATGAACCCAGAAGTAGCCACTAAGTGGTGCAAACAACACAATGCTATGTCAGAGCACTGCTTAGTTCTAGTGTTGCCAGGTGTCACATGGACTGACATGCAGATACATCAAATCACAGAATCCTTACCAATTGTAGGCCATGGATTCTTATTAGACAGCACCATGGACACTAAAGAACAGAGCACATTGACCCTATTAGAATGGAAAAATCATCTAGTATATGAGCATATACCTTTGAGTATATCAACTTCAGGTGAGAATGCAGTCTGTGTGGTAATCCCCGAGAAGTGCACTACCCCAGCAACAGAGCAAATACCTGTGGAAGCTATTCAAGTAGGTCAGAACCTTATTTCAGAAATGGAAGCTTTACTGCCCACAGATACTATAGGGCCTAATGTTTTGAATGCTTTGGGAAGTCTTGTAGAAAAATGCTTAAAGCCTACACAGCCATTCACTTGGTTTGGGTACCGCAAATTATGTTTCTTCTCTGGCAAACAACCCACACCTCATTGAGAGGAAGATTTTGAATCTTGGATGGATCAGGCTTCACAAGCCCTAGAGGAGTGGGATATCCCAGAAACTCAGAAGAAACAGTGGATAGCTGAAAGTTATAGTGATTAGCTGCGGATACCATACACAACCTAAGGATGAGTAAGCAAGATTGCACAGCCAAGGACTATTTAGGAGTACTGCCGGATGTTTTTGGAAGAACAGAAAGGGCTGCTGACCTATTGTATCAGTTTGAACATATATACGAAGAAGTTGGTGAGAAATTATCTGACTACATTAAGCGAGTAGATAAAATGCTCCACCAGTTCATCCTAAAGAAGGGGGTGGATCCAAAAGTAGCTGACCAGGTACGACGAATCGGTCAAATTTTACAAGGAGCTCAAGTTATGGATCCCATTATGTGGAAACTGAGGATGAGAGATAGGAAAGAGACTCTAACCTATTCTCAATTAGTTAAAGAAGTGAGAGAAGAGGAAGCCCTGTTGGAAGCCAAATCTCAGTGTTCAACATCAACTAAAGCAGTGAGTGTACACAAGCAGGAGCCTACAGCAGTGTTTACTACTCAAACGGGAGTTATGGTCCGGAGTGTCCACAATGTAGAGGTGTCACAGTTGCAGGTGCAGGTGTCTTCTCTAACTGACGCCATAGCTCAAGTTAACAAGACAGTTGCAGAATTACAGAAAGCAGTGGTAACTTTAGCTGAAGGGGGAAATACATTTTCTAGAACCTCCATGAAGGGACTCAGGGAAGAAACAAACAAGCTGATGTTCAGGGTTCCTACTGGATTTTGTTTTCATTGTGGAGATGCAAGGCATATAAAGTGACAGTGTCCAAATGCAATAAGCTTGAAAAAAGTGAACAAGCTATTACTGGCAAGTGCAATGCAGGGAAACTTCAAAGGGCCTCAGTGAAGGAGTCAGCTGAGTGCCCAGTTACAAAGAGCTCCATGAAATATAACATCAAGAGAAGTCTCCCTGGGTCTCACTTCCCAACCACTCCTTGCAATAGGGGAGATAAACTACTTACTGTGCACACTTCTAGCTCATCTGAGGTGAACAACCAAATTGGAAAGCCATCTCAGCAAAAGTCTCAGCATCCAAAATCACAAAGGATTACTAAGAAAGAGTTCTATCTTTTAAAAATGGTGATGTCAACTGACTGTACCTGAACAGCATTCTGACTGATGTACAGCTGAACAACACCAGAAACAGAAAGTACCCAATGGCCTAGTGGGACCGTCCTCTATCATACCAGTGAAGAATAGAAGGGGTGTACAGTAAAGCACTCTTAAAGCATTTGGCACATGGAAAGTTAGAAGACTTGGAGATCTGGGGGCTAAGGCCTAAAGAAAAGGATTCAGCATCTATTTTAGTGGGACAAATACTGACCTTGTCAGAAGAATGCTGATGCCTCAGTTGACCCAGGAACACCCAACACTACATCAACTCCTGAGACCAGCCTTTTATGCCCTTCTGCCCTTCAGAAGGAGAAGTATAGTAAGAAAGATGAAATTGGTCATGTATAGACCCTTTCTGGGAAAAAACATAAAGTTCATTCTGGTCAGGTCACCTGTTTGAGGGCTAAAGTAAGGATGTGTGGACAAACAGCTTCCTCTCATCTCATGATGGAAATGGATCCAGAAATAGACTTGCCACCGGGGCTGGAATTAGTCCCAGAAGTTTGGCCTGCTGACAAGCTGAAGTATCCTTATGATACTTTGCTTGTGGAGTTGAAGAATAAAAGAAGTAGCCCCATTGTCCTGTGTTCACAAGTGCATTTGGGAAATGTTTATGCTGACACTCCCTTACCTGCTCTTGTTTTGACAATTAACTAGTGCAGTGTCAACAAGTTAAAGCTGGAACACATTGATCTTGAGGTGGTCTTCTGTCCCCTGAATGGGTAACCAGAGCTAAAGAGTTGTTGACGAAGAAGAAAAATTGTTTTTCTACAAGTGAGCTGGATGTGAGTTGTGTGAAAAGTGCAAAACACCAAATAAAATTAAAAGAAGACCGGTCTTTCAGAGAACGTTCCAGAAGGGTAGTTCCAGGAGATCTGGAGGACTTGAGAAAACATCTGAAAGAACTTAAAGCCACAGGGATAATTCAAGAGTCAAAAAGTCCATATGCCTCTCCCATTGTCATTGTCAGGAAGAAGAATAGGTCAATTTGCATGTGTGTTGACTATTGTACTCTGAATCAGTGAATCATTCCAGACTAGTTCACAACACCCCAGATTGAAGATGCTCTAAATTGCCTGGTGGACAGCAAGTGGTTCAGTGTGCTAGACTTAAAGAGTGGATACTATCAAATCCCTATGCACCCAGAAGATAAATAGAAGACTGCCTTCATCACTCCTTTGGGATTTTTTGAGTTTTATTGCCTACCTCAAGGTTTATCGAATGCACCAGCAACTTTCCAGAAAATTATGGAAAGAACAGTTGGAGACATGCATCTCCTGGAAGTCTTAGTCTACCTTGATGATATCATTGTCTTTGGGAAGACCCTAGAGGAGCATAAAGAAAGACTGACAAAAGTATTGGACAGAATTGAAAAGGAAGGAAGGACTGAAGTTGTCACTGGACGAATGCAAATTTTTCCAACCTTCAGTGACCTATGTGGGACATATAGTGTCTGCAAATGGAATATCCACAGATGCCAGCAAAGTTGAAGCTGTGACAGCTTGGCCCAGACCTAGAACCATCACAGAGCTGCGATCTTTCCTTGGGTTCTGCAGTTAATATAGAAGGTTTGTGGAAGGATTTTCAAAGATAGCAAGACCACTCAACCAATTGCTCTGAAATGATGAGGAAGCAAATGAAACAGATGAAGCCATCCTTCTGAAGAAGCCTAAGGGACTGAGAGGCTCTAAAGAATTCATCAAGAGTCATTGGACTCCTGAGTGTGAAGGGGCATTTGAACAGTTTATGTATTGCCTCACACATGCCCCTGTGCTAGCATGTGCTGACTCAACAATGCCATGCACATAACATGTGGATGCTAGCAGAGATGGTTTAGGAGGAGTCCTTTACCAGGAGCATGGCAAGAAACTGAGGCCTGTGGCTTTTATCAGTTGAAGTTTATCTCCATCAGAAAGGAACTATCCTGCACACAAGTTGGAATCCTTGCTTTAAAGTGGGCTGTAGTAGACAAGCTGCATGACTACCTCTATGGGGTTGAATTCAAAGTTCAGACTGACAACAACCCTCTGGCATGCAACCAGACCACTGCAAAGCTAGATGCTACTGGCCACAGATGGATGGAAGCTTTATCCAACTACAACTTCAGTTTAAAATATTGCCCAGAACATAAAAATGGAGACACTGATGGTCTGTCCAGAAGACCTCATGAAGATTTACACCCCAATGATGAATGGGTGGAAATTCCAGCACCAGGAGTGAGAGCTATGTGGCAGATTGCAACCTGCTACCAATAAACTGAATGTTGGGCCCAGAAGTTGAGTCTGTCTGCAGAAAGCATACCCCAAGCTTACTGTAATCTGGTCACCTTACAGGCTTCATCACTACCAGCTTTGTGTAACAGTGACCTCAGGAGAGATCAAAGAGAAGACCCCTTAGGTCAGTTGGTGGGAGCTGCTTTAGAGAAGAAACAAGCTGATATGCTTCACACAGATATTCATCTACAGGCAAGACTTTTGGCTAAAGAATAGGACAGACTCCAGATACAAAATGGACTAGTGTATAGGAGATCTCTTAGTGCACTTGGCAGTGAAAAATGGCAATTGTTGCTTCCTCAGAAGTATCGAGAAGTAGTACTTTGGTCATTGCACAATGAACATGGTCATCTTGGTTATGACAGAACTCTGGGACTTGTACAAGACAGATTCTACTGGCCATGCATGAAACAAAATGTTGAAGATTATTGTCGTACATGTCTTCGCTGCATTCAGAGAAAGACTCTGCCAACCAGAGCCACCTCATTGGGACAAATGGAGAATAGTGGACCCATGGAACTGGTCTGTATAGATTTCCTTTGCATTGAACCATATGAAGGCAAGATCTGTAATGTGCTGGTGGTTTCAGACCACTATACCAGATATGCTCAAGCATTTCCAACTCGCGATCAGAAAGCTATTACAGTGGCAAAACTACTAGTTGAGAAGTTCTTTGTACACTATGGCCTGCTAAAAAGGATGCACTCTGATCAAGGGTGTGACTTTGAGAGCAAGTTTGTCCACAAACTACTTACTCTTTTGGGAATTTAGAAAAGTCCCACCACTCCGTATCATCCTCAAGGTGATCCCCAGCAGGAGCATTTCAACAGAACTCTACTAGATGTGTTGGGGACACTATCTGCTGAGAAGAAGAGTCAGTGGAGTAGACATGTAGCCAAAGTGGTGCATGCATACAACAGTTCTAGACCTAGACAACAGACTAGTACCTTCAGGAATGCATGGATCATGCGATCCCAAATAAGACCAAGACCCAGTCCTCCAAAGGCAGACGTCCTGTCTGGTGGACCCCAGCCATAAACAAACTATACAATAGAAGGAGGAAGCTACTAAATAATAGAGCAAAATCCCAAAAAGGGAAGGCATCACTGATCAGTATTAGCAAAAAACCTGGGTGGTAATTCCCAGATATGCTCAGAATTAGTCCAAAATGACAAAAAATACACCGAACCCACAGACATTGCCAACATCCTAGCTGACAGGTTCAGCGCAAACTTCTCCCCCACCAAAAGGGCAAATATCTATCCCAGCAGAGTGCTGCCCCCCTGACATCTCAGATACTCAGGTAAGAGCCACCCTCTCCAAAGCAAAAAACACAGCATCAATGGGACCAGACGGTGTCCCAGGCTGCATCCTACATGAACTCCAAGAAGAGCTAAACCCAAACATAAAACTACTGTTCAATCTCAGCCTTACTACAGGATATGTGCCCAAAGAGTGGCATACAGCAACAGTGGTCCCTCTCCATAAAGGTGGTGCCTCAACGGATCCTGGAAACTATCACCCCATAAGCCTGACTAGCTTGGTCTGCAAAGCTATGGAAAGGATCATCATGGACCTCATAAATAAAGATATTGGGGACCTACAGACACTGGATCCTACCCAGTTCAGCTTTGTTAAGGGCAGATCCTGCCTCTTAAACCTGGTTGATTTCTTTGAAACAGTCACCAAGGCCATTGACGAGGGGAAGGTGGTCCACACAGCCTACCTGGACCTTGCAAAAGCCTTTGATACAATACCCCACTCGGGCATTATAGATAAGCTCACCAGCTTAAATATAAACCCCTATGTCACGAGATGGATTGCAAACTGGCTCAAGGACAGAACCCACATGGTTAGAATTGCTGAAGCCATGTCAGACTCCAAACCAGTTACAAGTGGTGTCCCACAAGGCTCAGTCCTGGGACCTCTCTTGTTCGGCATATATTTCTCAGAGGTACAGGCTAACACGTGAGGGCTGTGGCTGACCAATTTGCAGATGACTGCAAACTGGGCACCATAATCGACTCTCCAGCTGACACAAGCATCCTCCAAAAGGGCCTCATAGAAACAGACAACTGGTGCCAGAGCCATGGCCTCAAGCTAAATGCCAAAAAGTGTATAGTCATCCCCTTTGGCAAAAACAAAGTGCCCACAAATTATCACATAGGTGGTAATCCATTAAGTACAGAAGAAGTAATTAAGGACCTGGGGACCCAAGTTGATAGCAATCTCTCCTTTGACAACCACGTGGCCAAAGTGGTTAGAAAAACATTTTATATAGCCCACCTAATCATGAAGGGATTCACATCTAGATCAGGGGAGGGCATTGTGCCTCTTTACTCATCCCTCATCAGGCCCATAATTGAGTACAATGCCCCTTTTGGGATGTACCTTACCAGACACCTGCAGCAACTGGAAAGACCCCAAAAGTACCTCACCAAGAGGATCAAAGGGCTCAAACAGATGCCATATGCTGCCTGGTTAAAGAAACTCCAGCTCTACTCAGTGGCATACCACCTGTTCAGAGGCGATCTGTGCCTGACGTATAAAGCCATGTCCAACCCGGAATTAATGAACATGCTGCACCTCAGAAAATCCAAATCCCATTGAGCTACGCACTCAAGAGACTTGAACCTCAGCAGTGAAATAAATAGGACATGCTGGAGGGACAGATTCATAACCCAGAGGCTCCCTTCACTCTGGAATAAAATCCCAGTCCAGGTTAGGCAGAGTCCCTCATTGACTCTCTTCAAGAGGAATCTTGATGAGTGGATGGGAGATCGTAGGTTTACCCCGGGTAT
Source organism: Protopterus annectens (assembly GCF_019279795.1). Classification (NCBI taxonomy): domain Eukaryota; kingdom Metazoa; phylum Chordata; order Ceratodontiformes; family Protopteridae; genus Protopterus; species Protopterus annectens. The sequence continues at coordinate 1,219,357,375 of NC_056745.1, forward strand.
CACTTCTGTGTCACTGTTAGACAGAGGCACAGTATACTAACCTTGAAAAAGGGCATAGCAAACTAAATTTAAAATGGGTGGCAAAAGCCAAACACATTCTGGCTAGGCTTATAAATGCCCTAGGGCAGATAGCCTGGTATGAACCTATGAACCTACTAAAAATGATGCTACAGGATTCTCATCTTACTTCCTAATGTTTGGAAAAGAAGCTCGTCTGCCTGTTGATTTAACCTTTGGAGTCACAGCTGATGATACGCCAGTGTGATCTCATGGCAGTTATGTGGAGAGATTCAGGAAGAACCTCAGACAGGCCGGTGAGCTAACTGAACAATCAACAGGACAAAGACATCAGCAAAACAAGGCTCACTATGACAAGAAAGTGAAGATATTTGACTTGCAACCAGGGAACAGAGTTCTTTTGAGAAATGTGGGCCTGCAAGAAAAGCATAAACTAGCTGACCATTGGGGATCAGAGATCTACATAATTTGTTCTCAGCTACCTAACATCCCTGTCTACCAAGTCTGCTCTGAGGGGAATGAAGGACCCATCAAAACCTGGCACCGCAACAACTTAATGCCTTTGGCAGAATAAGTGAGACTCATGGATCCGGAACCCAAAATGGCACAGCAAAACTCTAACTCAAGGCGATCCAGAAGACTAAGGTGGAGAGGAAATAGCCTCCCAAATGTTCAAGAGTTTATGATTCCTTCTGCTGAAGGAGAGGAGGACAGTGATGATGACTGGGGTATAAGAGGACTTTTTTATGATGATGTTTGAGACCACATGGACTGCAATCTCACTGTAAATGCATTGGAATTCACCCCTTGTCACTTTGAACAGTCCAGCCCCAACAATAGACTGAGTGATGTTTCTGTGCTTCTTGCAGAACCTGATGCTGATGAAGGTCCTGCTATGCAAACTTCAGATAATGGTGCTGAGGACAGTTGTGCAGTTATGGAGAAAGAAAGGGAAGTTATACAAGAGGAAATCTTAGAAGTAGACAATATGCCTACTGAGGAACTGGAGATTGAGTGTGATGTCAGTGACCAACCCTCAGAGCAGAATTCCTCAGTTGTCTCTTTCGAACCAAAGCCTCATAGACTGATTTGGCCCCCACAGAGGCTTACATATGACAGTTTGGGACATAGTACACAGGAGCCTGTGACCACTGCTGATTGGAGAGTATACGCCCATGATCCCTATGCCTCCTGCTCAATTGGTGACACCCCATCTCAAGTTAAGCATAATGTTGATCACCCTTGGTGGGATGTACCTTTTGAATGCAGAAATACTGTTCAGTTGATGGTGCATTAGTGTTTGTATATGTATTGCTGCTAATCTACCTTTGACTTGGAAGGACCCAAGTCAAATGTAGCTCCCACTGTATTTCACTGTATGGTTAACAGACTGCAGTTTTCTGATACACCACAAGGTAGAGCTCCTTTTCATTTGATATAAAAGAGAGAAAAACAAAAATGAAAGAGGGCAGACTGAAACACAGGGTGAAGGAATAAGGGGCCTAGCATTAAAACTGGATTTTTCTAGTGTCTAGGACAGGAAGTGAAGTTGCAGATCATGTCTGTTCTCCTCTGAAAACCTGGTCGAGGGTGATCTGTGGAATCAGGAGAGAAGTCTGGAACCTGTAGTCCCACGCCTGCATCTGATCAGAAAGGACAGGAATACTGTTGGGCCTATAATAAAGAAGCCATATTTGGCTAACAGACGGCTGTTGGGTGATCTCTACACTTCTCATCAGTGGAACTGCAGTGCCCGACATCCAGAATATTATTGACAGAGTGGTGAGAGGCTTTGTCCATCATTTTATACTTTCATAGGATTTTTGCTATAGCATTGACTGGGACTGTATGCCTAGGCTTTTTCCCCTTTTTCCTTTTCTGAACTGAAACTGTTTAGCTTTATTTCAAAATAGTATTGGCTGTCATTCTGTGGATCTCATGTTACTCACCCATCAGTGTGGATTGCCCCTTTAATGTTTTGTGGATTACAAATACCCAGGTTTCATATGAACTCCAACTTTGGACCCCATCATGCTGGCATTAAGACTGTATGTAGTCACTGGTGAACAGGGTATAACAAGAGTGTTTTCACAATTTGGTCTGATTAGAACTGATCAAGGTTATAGCTGCTGTTAGTATTGATGCATTATAGAATCTTTACTGCTCAATGACATTGCATTTTTACTTATATTTGAATGACAAGACCTCTCTTATTGTGTTCTGTGAGGTGTGATTTCACTGTATGTATGAAAGGAATACTGCCTTATTGCTAAACCTTGTGCTGCTGAAATAATTTGTTTGCTACTGTGATGTTGCCTGTTAAGACTAGAGTTGCCATCTAGAATAAAATCTGTTATTATTTGCAACCTTGGTGTGTTGGGTGTAAATAGGGGTGTCACCATAGTCAGGTAGGAGGGAACCCGTACACTATTCAGCTACACATGCGGGTGCGTGACATGTGAAAATAACTGCAACTAAACAAGAAATGCAAAAATTCTGCTTTTCTTGTTCAGCTAAAAAGCTAAAAAGAATTTCTTAGATTTTAATTTTCTTTATGGTTCACAGCTCCTCACAGCACAAGGCAATTGTCATCCATCCTGCCAGTAGTCACTAATAGGTTCATAGGTTGATACTAGGCTATCTGCCCTAGGGCATTTATAAGCCTAGCCAGAGTGTGTTTGGCTTTCTCCACCCTTTTAGATTAGTTGACTGTGCCTCTGTATAGTAGGTCACAGGAAGGTAGCCCTTTTAAGGTTAGTTTACTGTACCTCTGTCAAGCAGGGACACAGAAGAGATCCCAGGGGTAAACTTATGATCTCCCATCCACTCATCAAGATTTCTATTGAAGAGGGTCAGTGAGGGGCTCTGCCTAACATGGATTGGGATTTTGTTCCAGAGTGAGGGGAGCCTCTGGGATATGAATCTGTCCCTTCAGCATGTCCTATTTATTTCTGTGCTGAGGTTCAAGTCCCTGGAGCGTGTAGCTCTAAGAGATTTGGATTACCTGAGGTGAAGCATGTTCATTAATTCTGGGTTGGACATGGCTTTATACGTCAGACACAGATCGCCTCTGAGCAGGCGGTACGCAACTGAGTAGAGCTGGAGTTTCTTTAGCCGAACTGCATAGGGCATCTGTTTGAGCCCCTTGATCCTCTTGGTGAGATACTTTTGGGGTCTTTCCAGTTGCTGCAGGTGTCGGGTAAGGTACATCCCAAATGGGGTATTGTATTCAATTATGGGCCTGATAAGTGATGAGTAAAGGGGCACAATGGCCTCCCTTGATCTAAATGTGAACCCTTTCTAACCACTTTGGCAATGTGACTGTCAAAGGAGAGATTGCTATCTACTTGGGTCCCCAAGTCCCTAATTACTTCTTCTGTACTTAATGGATTACCACCTATGTGGTAATTTGTGGGCACTTTGTTTTTCCCAAAGGGGATGACTATGCACTTTTTGGCATTTAGCTTTAGGCCATGGCTCTGGCACCAGTTATTCATCTCTGTGAGACCCTTTTGGAGGATGCTTGTGTCAGCTGGAGAGTCGATTACGGCACTCAGTTTGCAGTCATCTGCGAACTTGGTCAGCCATAGTCCACCCAAGTTAGCCTGTACCTCAGAGAAATATATACTGAACAAGAGAGGTCCCAGGACTGAGCCTTGTGGGACGCCACTTGTAACTGGTTTAGAGTCTGACATGGCACCTGCTATTTCACATTTAATTAACTAATCACGAATAGGTGTTAATGAATTATTTCTGTTGGCTCATTAGGATTGTGTTCGGTAACTAAGATCTTGGTATTAGATTAGTAATCTCATTGGTTGTAGCATGCATCATCAACAGAGGGAAGGGACACTGTCACCAAAGAAGCATCAGAAACCTCTTATGGGAAACAGTGCAAATTTTTGTGTGTCTGAATAGTTTGGTTTTGTCTTTGCTACTGCTATGGAGATTCCACTTGAAGACAATTGTTAGGCAGTTGAAATTCTGGACAGTAAGTGATTATAAACCTGTTCTATAGCTGATGATCTAGAGTTTGTTTCGGTTTAACACATTCAGCCATAACTCAAGGCAATATGTACATTTACCATAAGCTGTTAAGGTCAATCTCTCCTTGTCTGTATGATAGGTACCAGCCATCTGGATATAGGCTATATAACCCATACACCTCATGTTATTTTGTGGCAGTGATGGGATTCAAACCTCAACTATCCATACATTGCTTGCTAAATGCAGGGTGGACATAATATCCATAACCTTTCTCCTGACAGTCACATATGGCAATAGTGCAGCCAGCACTTATGTTCAACAGCAGCCAAAGTCCAGCACAGAGAGGATGTACATCACGGAATAGTTCACAGGGTCATAGAGTCTTACTAAGATTATGACCAAAGAAAACCACTGAGAAGAGAAGCTCAGCCACATCACCCTGTCTTGGTGGAAGACTAACAATGTTCCCCGTTATGTAGATTTTTCCAAATATCCATGGTGAAAATTTGAAATCATCAATCCAGTCATCCAGAGTGAGTTTGACAGTTACAAAGGAAATGCTCTCTACCTGATAATTAAGGGCATTCCATTTCAGAAATGGAGGACATGGTCTGTTAGGCTCTGCAAAGCCATTTGATGTTGTTGATGTGGCTGTATAGATTTAGGTCTCAAGAAGGGGTGCTTGCTTTACCACTACAGTAGATTCCATCTAATCAGGTCTTGCTGGAACCAGACCTTAGGCTGGGTAAACGAATGGTTGGTTAATCAGAAAAAGCGTACAAAATAGTATTCATAGGTTATAGATCAGCTAGTAACAGGATTTGTGTTAGTATGCATTTTTCTAAAGAATATGACGTCTAAAACTCAAATGTCTGTCATTATTTAGCTTAGAGGAGGCAGAAGTGCTGTTCTCTGTTGTCTTTTACTAGGTCTATGGCAGAAATTTGAGGGAACCCGCAGTGGTGGTGCTGCAGTAGCGTTGTCGCCTCACAGTAAGACGCTGTTCAGTTCGATTCTCAGCTAGAGCGTCTTCTGCGTGGAGACATGCGTGAATGGGTGTACCTTCGTTGAAGGTTGTGCGTCAGGGCTGGTAACCCGGCACGTAAAAATCAACTACCAATCATTAGCGGACCGGAGTTCCGCTGTGGTGACCCCTAACCGGGAAAAGCTGAAAGACGCAACAAATGGCAGAAATTTGAGGGCCGGTTAAAGAGTGAAGTAGTAAAAAGTGATGAGTCATTTGTACCATGGAAAACAAGCAGAAATCACCCTTCAGGAATCAGCAAGACTATGAGTAGAGGCAAGGTCTTTAGTCTATCAGACTAGCTAAGGGTAGAGGAAACATTGAGGTCTTTCAAGCTTGTTTAGGTTTAACAAGGTACATGGAAAATACTACATTATATTCAATTATGGGCCTAATAAGTGACGAATAATGGGGACTATAACTTCTTTGGATCTTGATGAGAAGCAATGAGGAATAAGTTGTGCAATGCAGAAGAACATTGTAACCACTACAGACATGCGGTGGTCACAGGAGAGTTTGTTATCAACATATATAACCACTTATAAGACAACAATGCCAAATGTAAGTGGAATGTTATCTATATGGTAAGCAGGAGTAATGCTAGACATACCAAACAAAAGTATGTTGAATTTCTGGTTATTACACTAAGAATTTTTTTCATCCAGCCATTGCTGGAGAATTTGAGTATTAAAATGGAACTTAATAATACCCCTCCCCATTTGTAATTATCAGCGATCTTGGTTAACAATAGTCCCTTGATATTAGCTTTTATGTCACAGAAACATGTACCAAAGAGGAGAGGACCCTCGACCTTTGAAACATCACTGGTGACATTTTTCTGACTAGAGCAAACACCAGCCTTAAAATTATGGGTTTCATCATTCAACCAATTCTCAGTCCAGCAAACTATTATGAGTCAACGCTGTGTTGAAAGAATTTGTCAATAGTTCCTGCATGGTAGTAGTGTCAAAGCCATTGGTAAGGTCAAGACAAGCAATGTGAACTGCATGCTCTCAGTAACCCTTTCAAAGAACTAAACTAAGTTGAGCAGGCATAATCTCATTTTTGCAAAACTGGACTGTTGTGTATCTAGGGTTTATAAGGTTACCTATATCATTGTTTATTATTTCAGCTATAATACACCCCACAGCCTTGTAGATAATACTAGTGTAATGCCCTGGTTCATTAGAGAGACCAGCTTTATGCAAAGTCACCACAAATACCATACATCACATCTCAGGGATATAACCAGTGAAGAGACTTTGCTTGAAGTGTAAATGAAGGGATTTTGCTAGGTGGGACTTTACATTTCTCAGCAGACATCCTAGGATATTGTCGAAACCCATGGAAGTAGGACTTTCAATTTTGGAAAATGGTAAAAGGACTTTGTCCAAACTCATCTCTGGAGAGGTGGTGTGAGGAGGAATGGAGGGTTCAGAAAGAAAAGTGGGTAGAGTGAAGCTGGAAGAAAAGTCATCTGGGAGAATATTAGCAATGTCACTGGAGACAGAATAGATGGTACCACTGGAGATAATGCCACTGCAGCATTATATGTTACTCCTAATACAGCCGATTAAGGCCTTATGGTTTTCTTTTGAACTAGTTGCAATTCTAAGTTTGTAGCAGTCTTTGAATTTCCTAATGGTAAATTGGAGAGACTTAGTTAAAGTAAAAAATCAAAGTCAAAAGTAACTTTATTGTCATTCAGACCATACACAACTGCACAGATGAATGAAATTTCAGTTCATGTGCAAACAGAAAAGCACAGCAACACAAAAACAAATACACAAATACAACAACATTAAAAACAACAGTGACAGAGCCAACAGAAGGTACAGAAGTATCCATCAACTATGGACGATCCCACGGACTACTGCAATGCACTTCATCCACAACCATCACCATCACCCTGTCCAAACACCAGCAACATCTTAAGTCCCAGTCTGGTCCCCTCAGACTCCATAGACCAATCCAATTCAAAACAAAAAAAAACTGCATACAAAAACCAGACTTCTGCCACCTACAATTGTCACAACTGCTGCTGCCTGAAGGCCTGAATGGCCACAACCAGTCCAACAATCTTCCCTCAATCCTCACCATCCACACTAGTTTTAAATCCATTTTATAAGGATAAATTGGAATCTTTTCTGTGATGGCCAGCAGCTTTCACTTTTTATTATACAGTCTGTTGATGCCGCCATTTGACCATATTGGTTATTTCTAAACTTGCCATTATGCTTATGTTGAATTGGTAATAATGCTTCATTAAAATGTTTACTGGAGAGCTATACCATTTACAGGCTTTCGTAAGCTCAGTAACTAGTAAATCACAATGAGAAGCTCAGATCTGACTAGGAGTTGGTAACAACTGGTGTAATACAACAGAGCGAAATGTTTGTAAGGACAAGGTCAAGAGGATTAACACCTGTGATGAGTAGGGGAACAAGTCAGTCAAGAGTTCAGGCATTTGCAAAGTCCACAAAATCTCTGGGCATATTTGTTATGGTAGTAAATATTTTACAGTTTATCTGCAGATAACTGAAGAAAGGTATTTGGCTACACTGTTACATTTTGTAACTGAATAAAGTGTTCTGTGTACATTAAAGGAATCATAGATGGGCATCTATAATTGGTTTTAATATGATATTTAATTTTATTGAATGCAACTAAGACTTCACACAGTTCCAGATTTGGTGAGAGAAAAATGGGGTTATGAATAAATACAGATACTCCCCCGTAATTGTTGGTGGGTCTCAATGTATGACTTGTAGCTTGCAATGCATGCAGTTATGTCACTACAATGGAGCCAGGTTTCTGTATTTTCAGAAATGCCAATGTCTTCATGGTTAAGCTCCTGACAGAGAGCAATGCTACCTTAATATTATGCAGATTGGAGTTTGCTAAGTTGGGATGTCCATCAGGCAAATCTTGTATAAAGGGGCACTATGATGATAGCAAAACGTAAGCCAGTATGTGAAAGCCAAGGACTGAAAAGCACAGGCCATCCCTGGCAAAGCAAGTGTGTTTGTTGACAATTTCATCCTATTTAGAATCCAGTGATATTGATTGCTCATCCATGAGAGGTGAGGACTGACATATCAGTATATACAGTGCACATCCTTCAATAATACAGGTTGAAAAAGACTGTGTAACCTGGTATGGCCAACAACACATAGGAATGCAAATGCTGCTATGCAGGGCTAACATGTACTGCGTTGTGTGTGTGTGTGTGTGTGTGTGTGTGTGTGTGTGTGTGTGTGTGTGTGTGTGTGTGTGTGTGTGTGTGTGTGTGTGTGTGTGTGTGTGTGTGTGTGTGTGTGTGTGTGTGTGTGTGTGTGTGTGTGTGTGTGTGTGTGTGTGTGTGTGTGTGTGTGTGTGTGTGTGTGTGTGTGGAGTCATTTTATATCATTCTTAATTTTTCTGTCAGTAAAAGAAGATCCAATGTTTGTCATCTTGGGAGAACATTGTCAGCAGACCGAGTTGCTTTGCCAAGGTTGGTCTGCACCTTTCCCTTCTAGGCTTTAAAATACTAGCTAAGGCTTTGCCTGTCCCCATAGTGCCTTTTTAGGCAATGCCAAATTGACAAATCTACTGACATAGCAAAATCAACTCAATGGAACCTCTTGGTATTACTGCTGAATGCCAGAAACCTAAATAAAACAACTACACATCCTCCAAGCCCTCCTCACACTCAAGAACACAGATATCTATGCAGTTACCACAACATGGTTTAAAACAGCAGAGAGTACCCTGACAGTGCAAGTTTTCAGTACCTTTCTCACGTTTAGAGCAGTGGCTGCTCAGTTAAGGGCTAAAGGCAGTAGTGTCTCAATATATATCAGTAACATGCATACCTCTAGGGTGATCAAACAGGATGATGTGTTGGAGTTCCTGCATGTGCAGATCACCACAGACAAAGTCCCGTGCCATATCCTAGCTAGCTACAGGTCACCTTGCATTACCCAAGAAGCTCACAATGCATACTTGGACCTACTTGAGACACTTAACATCCAACCTAACACCCAACATCCAACCTAACAGCCTACTCATGAGAGGCAATAATTACCCCTACATAGATAGGGAGTCCTACACTGTCTCAAATCTGCAGATAAAGGGATTCCCAGAATTTATAAATATAAACATCCTTGACCAAAAAGTGAATACATCCACTAGAGACTCCAACATAAGGAAGAATGCTGCACCCCTCCAAATTGTCTTGTCCTCCCTGAACCAAGGCAAATTACCTGTTATTAAGTGATAGTTTGTCAAAAATCAGTGCTGCTCCAAACCCCCTAGAACACATCAGTCAATGCTGAATTGCTCTCAGAAACTTTTTACAGCCACCTCAATGGCTGCATACAGATTGTTGTATCTAAAAGAAGTAAGCACAGCACTATGCCAATAAACAAACCACCCTGGTGGCATCAAAAATTAAACAGGATATATAACAGAAGAAAAAAATGCAGCAGAAATCAGGAAGGGTTATTCCCATAAATATAAAAACTCTCTCACCAAAGTAAATAGGCAACTAAGAGAGCTAATTAGGTCAAGCAAAGCCAACTTTGAGATTAGGATATCCTCCCAAGTGAAAGATAACCATAAGGGTTTCTACAGCAATATCAGAAACCTCAAGAGCAGCACACAGCAATTTCTGGTGGTTAATGGTGCCACATTCACTGAGCCAGGCAATATAATGAACATGCTAACAGACAAATTCAGTTCCAATTTTACCCCCTTTCACCTCCAACTCTCCTCCAGTAATACCCTCAAACATAACCCCCTCCAGCTGTAACTAGGGAGCATGTACTGGCTGCACTTACTAAAGGCAAGAACATGGTGTCACAGGGCCCAGATAACATCACAGGATGGTTCATGAATAGTCTAAAATTTGGCTTTTCAGGGCCTGGAGCCATTATTTAACTATAGCCTTAAAAAAGGCTTTGTGCCATATGAATGGAGGACTGCAACAGACAACTCCATTCATAAGGGAGGGCTTTCAAGAGATCCTGGAAACTACAAACCCATTAGTCTAACTAGGTTTATTTGTAAAACCATGGAAAGAATTATCATGGAAATTGTCAACAAGGACATAGGAGACCTCTAGATTCTGGATCCATCCCAATTTGGCTTTGTCAAAAGGAGGTCATACTTACTGAATCTGGTGGACTTCTTTAAAAAGGACACTGGGGAAATGGCTGAGGTGAAAACTGTGCATACTGCTTACCTACATCTGGCTAAGTTATTTGATATAATGTCCCATGCAGACATTGTCAACAAACTTACAGAACTGGGTAGAAACCCCTTTATAACACATTGGATAGCTACCTGGCTCACTGATAGGATTCAGAATGTTAGAATCAGTGAGGCCACCTCCACAAAGAGGTCCATCACTAGTGGAGTACCTCAAGGCTCTCTGCTAGGCCTGCTCCTCTTTGGCATCTGCTTCTTGGATGTCAAAGGAAATATCAAAGGTCTCTGGCTAATCATGTTTACAGATGATTGCAAACTGAGAGCAGTCACTGAATCCCTCCAAGATGATAATACCCTTCAGGAAGGTCTAATACAGACAAATTCTTGATGCCAAAACCATTGGTTAAAACTCAATACCAAGAAATGCATTATAGTACCTTTTGGGAAGTCTGCCACCCCGAATAACTACATCATCAACAAAACACTCTTAAAAGTTGAAGCACTAGTCAGGGATCTGGGAACTCATGCAGATAGCAACCTAGCCTTCAACCAACACATGTCCAAGGTAGTACGAAAATCCTTCTCTTTTACTCAGCTTATAAGCAAGGACATGGCATCTAGATGCAGAGAAGTTATCATACAGCTGTACTCCTCCCTCATCAAGATAATGTCTCATTAGGTATATATCTGAGCAGACATATGCAGCAACTGGAATATAAACAAAGCTTCCTTACAAAAAGAATACAGAGGCTAAACACGGCATCCTAAGCTAACTGCCTCAATGCTCTATCTCTTTACTGGGTATCATACATACTTCTTAGAGGTGATCTTTGCCTTGCATACAAGGCATATTTGGACCCTGTTTTGATAAAATTTTTGCATGTCCACAAAATAAACAACATCAGAACTATTACATTAAATTACCTATAGTTTGCTTGCAACATAAATAGGACATGTTGGAGAAGCAAATTTGTTTCTCCGAGAATTTCCATTCTCTGGAACAGGCTCCCCATCAATGTGAAGTAGAGTTCCTCCCTATTTAAGTGCAACCAGAACCTATGGCTGGTTAATCAGAAATTCATCTCTGGTCTAGCTCCTATGTCTCTGATGGACAGAGGCAGCCAGTGAATCACCCCCTATAAATCAAATATAAATCAAATTTCTGGGTCACATCTGGATTGCACAGCTAGGCATTTACGGGCCCTAGTGGTCGTTAGCCTAGTATACATCTATGAACCTATATATACGTGTGTGTGTATATGTGTGTGTGTGTGTGTGTGTGTGTGTGTGTGTGTGTGTGTGTGTGTGTGTGTGTGTGTGTGTGTGTGTGTGTGTGTGTGTGTGTGTGTGTGTGTGTGTGTGTGTGTGTGTGTGTGTGTGTGTGTGTGTGTGTGTGTGTGTGTGTGTGTATATCTATAAATATATATATATATATATATATATATATATATATATATATATATATATATATATATGTGTGTGTGTGTGTGTGTGTGTGTGTGTGTGTGCATGTGTGTGTGTGTATATCTATATATATGTGTGTGTGTGTGTGTGTGTGTGACATTTAGTTGTATACTTACATAATGAAAAGTAAAAAGAACTCATCAATCAGAAAAAAAATCGAAAATTACAGAAAAAAAATCAGGCATGCCCCTGCACACCCAGCTAATTATACATACCAGCTCCAAGATCTCTTTACGGTGTGGAAAAGGCAAACTCCCCAACCTCCAGTGCTTGACATCTCCCACAGAAACAAAGACAGTAATGTTTGATCAACTGAGGTTTGATTGATCAGGTGTACCAGATTACTTTTCAGTGTGAAGCTCATACCATTTGACCATCTCAATGACACCCATAAATATATATATATATATATATATATATATATATATATATATATATATATATATATATATATATATATATATATATATATGTATGTAGCTTTATCGCCACAAATAATGTCGACACCAAATTATGAACATAGTGCACATGAACACACTAGTAATCATGTACTGAACATCAATCTTGGCGCAAGCAAAAACTTTAAAACAAAATTAAAAAGAAAATTAAAAAGAAAACATTGTTTTTGCTGCAGGTACTCCCGACATCACCACTAATTATATATTCTAACTCCAACATCACACAATTTTTGGAGAAAGGGCAACTTCCTCAACCCTGAGAATTGTTTGATGTACTACTTTTGTACAAATTTTGTCAACTAAACAGATGTTGAATAAAGTAGCACCTTCCATATAAAATAATGCTAACAGACAAATGCAGTTCCAATTTTACCCCCTTTCACCTCCAACTCTCCTCCAGTAATACCCTCAAACATAACCCCCTCCAGCTGTAACTAGGGAGCATGTACTGGCTGCACTTACTAAAGGCAAGAACATGGTGTCACAGGGCCCAGATAACATCACAGGATGGTTCATGAATAGTCTAAAATTTGGCTTTTCAGGGCCTGGAGCCATTATTTAACTATAGCCTTAAAAAAGGCTTTGTGCCATATGAATGGAGGACTGCAACAGGCAACTCCATTCATAAGGGAGGGCTTTCAACAGATCCTGGAAACTACAAACCCATTAGTCTAACTAGGTTTATTTGTAAAACCATGGAAAGAATTATCATGGAAATTGTCAACAAGGACATAGGAGACCTCTAGATTCTGGATCCATCCCAATTTGGCTTTGTCAAAAGGAGGTCATACTTACTGAATCTGGTGGACTTCTTTAAATAGGACACTGGGGAAATGGCTGAGGTGAAAATTGTGCATACTGCTTACCTACATCTGGCTAAGTTATTTGATATAATGTCCCATGCAGACATTGTCAACAAACTTACAGAACTGGGTAGAAACCCCTTTATAACACATTGGATAGCTACGTGGCTCACTGATAGGATTCAGAATGTTAGAATCAGTGAGGCCACCTCCACAAAGAGGTCCATCACTAGTGGAGTACCTCAATGCTCTCTGCTAGGCCTTCTCCTCTTTGGCATCTGCTTCTTGGATGTTAAAGGAAATATCAAAGGTCTCTGGCTAATCATGTTTACAGATGATTGCAAACTGAGAGCAGTCACTGAATCCCTCCAAGATGATAATACCCTTTAGGATGGTCTAATACAGACAAATTCTTGATGCCAAAACCATTGGTTAAAACTCAATACCAAGAAATGCATTATAGTACCTTTTGGGAAGTCTGCCACCCCGAATAACTACATCATCAACAAAACACTCTTAAAAGTTGAAGCACTAGTCAGGGATCTGGGAACTCATGCAGATAGCAACCTAGCCTTCAACCAACACATGTCCAAGGTAGTACGAAAATCCTTCTCTTTTACTCAGCTTATAAGCAAGGACATGGCATCTAGATGCAGAGAAGTTATCATACAGCTGTACTCCTCCCTCATCAAGATAATGTCTCATTAGGTATATACCTGAGCAGACACATGCAGCAACTGGAATATAAACAAAGCTTCCTTACAAAAAGAATACAGAGGGTAAACACGGCATCCTACGCTAACCGCCTCAATGCCCTATCTCTTTACTGGGTATCATACAGACTTCTGAGAGGTGATCTTTGCCTTGCATACAAGGCATACTTGGACCCTGTTTTGATAAAATTTTTGCATGTCCACAAAATAAACAACATCAGAACTATTACATTAAATTACCTATGGTTTGCTTGCAACATAAATAGGACATGTTGGAGAAGCAAATTTGTTTCTCCGAGAATTTCCATTCTCTGGAACAGGCTCCCCATCCATGTGAAGTAGAGTTCCTCCCTATTTAAGTGCAACCAGAACCTATGGCTGGTTAATCAGAAATTCATCTCTGGTCTAGCTCCTATGTCTCTGATGGACAGAGGCAGCCAGTGAATCACCCCCTATAAATCAAATATAAATCAAATTTCTGGGTCACATCTGGATTGCACAGCTAGGCATTTACGGGCCCTAGTGGTCGTTAGCCTAGTATACATCTATGAGTCTATATATACGTGTGTGTGTGTGTGTGTGTGTGTGTGTGTGTGTGTGTGTGTGTGTGTGTGTGCATGTGTGTTTGTGTATATCTATAAATATATATATATATATATATATGTGTGTGTGTGTGTGTGTGTGTGTGTGTGTATATGACATTTAGTTGTATACTTACATAATGAAAAGTAAAAAGAACTCATCAATCAGAAAAAAAATTGAAAATTACAGAAAAAAAAATCAGGCATGCCCCTGCACACCCAGCTAATTATACATACCAGCTCCAAGATCTCTTTACGGTGTGGAAAAGGCAAACTCCCCAACCTCCAGTGCTTGACATCTCCCACAGAAACAAAGACAGTAATGATTGATCAACTGAGGTTTGATTGATCAAGTGTACTAGATTACTTTTCAGTGTGATGCTCATACCATTTGACCATCTCAATGACACCCATAAATAAATATATATATATATATATATATATATATATATATATATATATATATATATATATATATATATATATATATATGTAGCTTTATCGCCACAAATAATGTCGACACTAAATTATGAACATAGTGCACATGAACACACTAGTAATCATGTACTGAACATCAATCTTGGTGCAAGCAAAAACTTTAAAACAAAATTAAAAAGAAAATTAAAAAGAAAACATTGTTTTTGCTGCAGGTACTCCCGACATCACCACTAATTATGTATTCTAACTCCAACATCACACAATTTTTGGAGAAAGGGCAACTTCCTCAACCCTGAGAATTGTTTGATGTACTACTTTAGTACAAATTTTGTCAACTAAACAGATGTTGACAAAAGTAGCACCTTCCATATAAAATAATGATAGTATATGTACTTTGCACAGTACAGGACAGAGGATGTATAAGTAATGTAGAAAATCTGAACTGCCTACAACCTTCCAACTTCTTGAGCCTATTGAGCAAATGTGCACTGAGTGTACTGGCACATATACCATGTAGACTACACAGGTGTCAAAGGCAACAGCATCTCATGTCAGATGTACGGATAAACTCTCTATTCCCTAATTGTGTCATAGGAACAATGGCACATAAACATCAAAGTATCTGTTTCTCATGTAAAGTAAATATCTGTCCAAATGAAGAGTAAGTCAGCAGAGCAGCATTACAGTGTAGGCACTTTTCACCCTCATCATTCTGCATGCACAGGCAGTGCATAGCGATATGAGGAAGATATAAAAAGGCAGCTAATTTAAAAAGTGGGCATCAGTGCACTAGAGCAAGATGTACAGTATCTAGGTGGATGTCTGCCATGTTCACCTGGGCCAGATGTTTAATGGCAGTCCCCTTTATAGCAAGATGTATCCAAGCTGACTTCTGCCATATTCACTTGGGCCGGATGATTAATGGCAATGCACCTTATAGCAGGATGTATCTAGGTGGACTTCTGCCATGTTCATCTGAGACAGATTTGTAATGGTAGGGCACCTTGTACTTGAGAGTCAGGGTTTGCAGATCTCCAAAGCCTCTGAGAACCTTGAAAGTGGAGTAGCTATGTCACCCATGCTGGGGCCACCTTCCACACAGTAATCGCCACTTGACCATACAGGTCCTGCTGAAGATCAGCCATGTTAAGTATTGGGGGTTGCAGATTCTCTCATGGCAATATCTCACAAGACTCCTTCCTCAAAGAGGGTTTGATTTGTTTGGTGACTTGCTGGTCTGCTATTGGTGGTTCTTCCTTCTCTACAGACTGTCTCTGGTGATGGTTCTGTAACAAATAACAGAAACATAAATGAGCAGCAACTCATAGCACATACAACAGCCAGAATGGAATAAAATGGGCTTTCTGTTGCATCCAACTGTTGCAGGTTCTATCTAAGACATCAATCTAGAGAAGACTATAGCAAGTGTACTGAATTCACAAACATATGGGTTAATATACCCAGGCTGTGCCTGTAAATGGTATATTATGATCACTGTATTTTCCTAGTAAACATACTAACATAAATAAATAATACAATTTCTCAGGAAGCAGCTTGGGATTAGTGCTACTCTTTTTCTTCCAGTGACAGAAGCATCAAAGGATCATTGATTACTAGCTGCATGCAGCTGTGTTGACATCAGTACTCTCTCCGTTATCAGACAGTAATCAACTCCACACCACATAGGTGCTACTTCTCCCTCCTTTAGCCCACATCAGTAAGCACCTGCACCAATGGATTTGCACTTTTCAAACATCTCTGTAACCATCTTGGTTAAAATGAGCATCCTGAGACAATGCAGCAATTGTCTCATGTTTACTGCAACCAGCTACACACAGATGCACCACCCACCAAGCTATGCAAGGAGAGGGTCACAGTGTGTTGCCTGTCCAGTGCCAGGATTCACCGTATCATGCATGCACTGAAGTCCTTGCACCCTAAAGTACATGTATGATACAGTCATAGTGAATGTGTGTAAATGACTTCAGATGTACCTCCCTGGACCATATGAAGAGGAACATGATGAGCACTTGGAATATGTGTGGGAAGCATGTATGAAGCTAGCCTTGACCTGCATTCTACCATCACCAAGACTGATGTCACGATACAGACAAAAGATTACTGACTTTAACAATTGGCTAAGCTTCTGGTGTTATTCTAAAGGGGGTACAATATATATGAACTTGGGAGGAGATAGTAGTCAGTCCTATACCCACAAGGCTTGTGTATACTGCTTCAATTGTTGTCTACCTTGTATTGCTTTTTAAGGCAAAACAGAATCTGGATAACATAAAGGTATTGCTGCTCAACATTAGAATTAGCCTTAACAAAAAATTCACTCACTACAAGTGCTCCTTACCCTGGAAAACATTGATATATGCATTGTCTTACAGACCTGATCTAAGACTAATGAGAGCACCTTATCAGAGCAGGGTTTCAATTCCGACCATACATTCAGACTCACCACATTAAATGAAGCCAAAAAAGGTGGCAGTGTTTCAATATCCTTAAAACAAACAAAAAAAAAAATTCATCTCCAGACTCATTAGACAAGACAACAACCTGGAACTCCTTCACATACAACTTACTATTAACAAAACACATTATTATGTCATATCTTACTATAGGAACCTCTCTATCCCCCTCAGCCCATACCTCCTACCTACCTAGTATGGATCTCTATGCATTAATCCAAACACCACTCTTCTATGAGCTTTCACCTACCCATTAACTGGTACTTCCTCACACATGTATGCTTAGAAATTTTGGGACTTCAGTTAATACAAACTTTCTGGAGCAGTTAGTCTAAACACCAACCAGGGGCAATCAAATCCTAGACTTGGTCCATACCAATGTGGGACAACTTTGTGCCGTACCATTTTAAAATTTCTCTTTGGTGAATCTAGGCAACAAATCAGTCACATTCACCTTAAGACTGAGGCCAGAAGCATCTTCTGATACCTTGGTATCCAAAGATTATGCTAAGACTAGTCTATTAACATTGAATGATGACATGACTAAATTCAAACATCTCTTCCTTCTTTAAGACCCCACTTTCTATGCGCAATCCTTTATTGCCAAATAATTTTCTGTGCATGTAAATAGCTACATAGAAGCATCCCTTCCCCTCAGAAGTAAATACAATGCCAAATTTAAAAACAAACTGCTATGGTGAATCCCTAATATAAACAGACTCTATAATTAAAAAAAAACTCATTGCATGCAAAAATAAATTTCTCTCTCAATATGCCAATAGCACTCTTCTTAAACTTAGCAAGGAACTCTGGACCCTGATCAAATTAACCAAAGACAGAGATGAGGTAAAAATAGCCACCCAGGTTTGAAGGATAATGGTACTGCCTTATTTAACTATGTTAAAATCTAATCCTGCATCTGCACCATCCTTAAATCGCCCAAGAACAATTTTTCAGAATGCTATCTAAGGCCAAGTATACTACTTGCTTCTATGGGGCTAGATAATATAGGAGGCTGTCTACAGGACAGCCTGAAGCATGACTTGTTAACCCCCCTGCATAGGTTATTCACTATCAGCTTTCAAACGGTCTTCGTGCTGGATGAATGGAGTATGGCAACATTATCCTCTTGCAAAAAGGTGAAGCATCAGTTGACCCAGGTAACTATAAAACCATAAGCCTGATCCGTAATTATAAAGCTACAGCCTTATCTGTAAGGCTATGGAAAGGACCATTATAGAATGAATAAATAAGGAAATAAGTGGCCTTTCTAAAGCTCATACCAAGCCAGTTCAGATTCTTTAAGGGGAGATCCGTCCTACTTATCCTGTTTGACATCTTCAAAAAGGTTAGTAAAGCAACAGATGAGTGCAGATCAGTACATCAGATATTCAGACCTTACAAAGGCATCTAACACTACCCCATTTTCAGGTATCATAGATTAAGGTTCCAAGCAAAATGTAAATCCCTGTGTAACTAACTGGATAGCAAACACTCAAAAATTTAATCTAGAAAGTTACTATGGGCAGATGTACATACTCCAAAAGACCTGCCACTAGCAGTGTATCCCAGGGCTCAGATCTAAGGCCTCTCCTTTTTCTCATTTACTTCTCAGAGGTCAAAGCAAATTTTAAGGGTTTATGGCTGACCATGTTTACAGACTACTGCAAAGTCAGTGAAAAAATAAACTCCACAGAAGGCACCAAAATCATCCAAGAGGGTATTTGCCAGACAAATAGCTGGTGTCAAAACCATGAACTAAAACTTAATACTAAGAAATGTTTAATCTTATCCTTCTGCATGCATGACTTTCCTTCAAACTGTCACATTAACAATACATCCCTGAAAGTGATCCCTTAGTTAGAGATCCGGGAACATGAGTCAATAATGAACTGGCCATTGATCACCATGTATCCCCTATTATAACTAACTCCTTTGTCATTGCACAGCTTATTTCTAAAGGAATGGGGGTCAGGTCCAGAGATGTAATCATTCTACTATATTGGCTCTCATCTGACCAATTATTGACTATAATTTCCCCATACAGTACAGGTTCAAAGGTTGTTACTAGGTTAACAACCACTAGGACCCTTACAAGCCTAACCATGCACCACAAACCTATTTGGATTCTGAGTATCATGGGCATCTAAACTAGGGCAGGCATGACTGTAGGGGTTAACTAAGTAATTTGTATAGGGGGTGTTAGAATAATGCTTTTCTTATTGATGAATTCTGTCAAAAAGAGATATGGAGGCCAGACCTGGGGTAAATTTATAATTTCCCCTCCAACTGTTAAGGTTTTGCTTGAAAAGGTTTGGGGATGATTATGTGGTTGGGAAGCCTATCCCATAATCCAGGTATCCTTTGGGATACATATCTGTTTCTCCAGCATGTTTTATTTATATCACGGGCGAACTTCAGTTTCCTGGAGATAGTGCTTTTGGTACTTTTTGTTTTGCACATATGTGAAAGATCCATCAAAGCTGGGTCTGAGGAAGCTCTGTAAACCAGGCAAAGATCCCATCTCATCAGCCTGTAGGAGACTGATTACAGATACACAGCCTTTATTTGATAAGTGTAGGACAGGGTTTCAAGTCCTGAATTCGCCTGGTGTGAAATCTTTGTGGGCATTCCACTGTTGCAAGTGTCTGGTTAGGTATATGACAAAGGGGGCATTATACTCAATGATATGTCTGATAAGGGCCAAGTAGAGTGGTACTAGAACTTCCTTAGGCCTGGATGCCATACCCTTATCTTTAAGTTGGAAGATAGTGAATGATTTTCTTACTATCCTACCTATCTGTTGGTCAAAGACCAGATTGCTGTCTAAGTATGTTCCCAGATCAGTTACAACTGTGTCGATTCTTAAGGGTGTTTTATCAATTAACTAATTAAAGTGAGTTGACATTTTCACAAAGGGCATTGTAATGCATTTTTTGGCATTGCATTTTAGGCCATGGTTTTGGCAAGAATCATTTGTCTGTGTTAAAAAAATGTTGGTGTTTTGGGGAAAATCTATAAAAGCTCCCAATTTACAGACATCTGATAACTTGACAAGCCAGAGGCCTTGAATGACTTTCAAGAAGTAGATACCAAACAGGTATGGCCCAACACCTAGCCCTGGTGTATTCCACTGGTGACCAGTCTTCTGGTGGAGGTGGATTCACTAATCCTGACTTTTTCAGTCCAGTCTGTGAGCAGTCAGTGATTCAGTAATTTACACAGGGATTTATGCATAGCTCAAGTAGCTTGTCAACAGTGCCTGAGATGCTTCAGTAGTTCCCTGGATCAGGTGATGGTCCATCCTTGTTGAGGGGAATGACTATTGCAGTCCTCCATTCACTAGGAATGTAGCCTGTTTCAAGGCATTAGTTAAAGAATGCCTTAAATGGTCTTGATATGTCTTGTTTTATTTATTTATTTATTGACATTTGATTACTGGGAAAGTCTGACTGGTTAGAGGCCCATTTTCAGAGGAGGCCCGGGGAGAAAAATTCCAACTTATTACAAAACATTTTAAGAACAATCATTTTACAATCTTCAAAAATAAAACAAAAACATCTTCAGTTTAAATAATTATAACAAATTGAATATGACATGAAAACATTGGTTAAGAATAGATACAAGGTATATGACAGTCATTTAATATTTAGAGAAATTGTAGACAGCTTATAGAGAAAGTAAACTTATGTCTGTCTAATATAAATAGAAAATGCATTATGAAGTGAGGAGAAAAACAGGCTTATGGTATATTTTAGAGAAAAAGTAATGGAAGAAAATTAGAAAACAGTAAGGAAGTAAGTGATGAAGGGAGATTAAGGAGGTATAAGGAATGAAAAGGTACTTGTTCACATTCATGGATATAGTTTATCCTGGTTTTGAGCAAGAACAAAGCCAGATTTTAGGAAGTCTTTTAGAGTAGTTTTGAAAGATAGGAGGGAGGAGATAGACCTGAAGGAGATAGGTAAGGAGTTCCAGGCCTCAGCAACCTTGTAAAAGTACAGACAATGCTCAGAAGATTTGCTAGGTTTGTAGACAGCTTTTGGTGACTGGAACGCAAGGACCAACTGGGAACATAGTTCTGTAGAATGTGTTTTTAGTGCTGGACAGGCAGATGGATACTGGATAATTTTATAGGTGGTAAGATGTTGTGTTTATGTTAGTTGATGTGGCAGTTCTAACCAATTTAGGCTTTGTAGTGCTATACAGTGATGAGTTCTGAAAGTAGTATTGCTGCAAATTTAGCAATTTTGTTAAAGCATTGTTCAAGTTTTAATTTTTGTGAAGCCTTCAGGTTAGTAAGGATGAGAGTGCCATAAAGAAGAGTGGGGAGGAGATAAGTATTTGCAAATTTAGTTTTAATTTCATTGGTGTGAAAGTTTTTAGCTCAGTAAAACATCCCTAGCCAATGATGAGTTTTTCTTATGCAATTTTATACATGCAGGTGCAGTATTATGATTGTCACCACTATCACCCCAATAGTTGGCTATGAGAAGTGACTTCAATGGTTGCATTATCAAGAGAGAGGACTTTAATTTTTGTTTTGTTTTTTCATGAGAGAGGGATTTGACGGAAAAATAGTATATTGGTCTTTTTTGGGTTGAGCATGAGTTGTGAGTTACAAAGCCATGTTTCAGTGGCTGTTAAAGCTTCCTGAGAAAATAAGTAATTTTTTGGAGGTGTACCATGTTTTCAGATATGCAGATGAGAGTGGAATTGTCTGTGTATTATATTAGGGTGGCCTGTTGTGTTGAAGTATAGAGGGTGATGATGAAAATGCTAAAGAGGAGGGGACCCCAGATAGAGCCTTGTGGTACACTAGTGGCAACTGAGAGGTAAGGAAAGACTATGGAGTGCCATTTTACTGACTGATACCAACTGGACAGGCAACTTTTGCACCATAGAATGGCGGGCTGAGAGAGACCCAGTGAGGAAATATGAAGTAGACATTTGTTGTGTCAAATTGTGTTGAAGGCTTTAGACAAGTCTAGAAATAAGGAAGAGACTAGTCAAAGGTACCTCCCTGAGCTGGAGGCAGGCTGTGACTGTCTATCATATTCAGTTTCAGAAACAGTACCTTCAAACACCATTTTTCCATTATATCCAAGCAACATATTATCACCTCCTAGAAGCAACCCCGCTAAGCCATTTGCCCTCCTAATTCCATCTTGACCGGAAGTATGATAGACAGTCATTTCATACACAGCTAAATCACCTGGAGGATGCTTTGTTTAAACTTAAGAGATTGCAACATCAGCATTATCACTTTGAGGCCTGCCTCCAGCTCAGGGTGGTGCCAAGGAGTTTAAGAGTATTGAAGATGCCTACGTATGGCATGCAATACCCGGAGCTTCTTACTAGATGGCAAAATTTGAATCTAGAAACCAGTTTTAGATACATGCGTTTAATTAATGATTTTTTTAAACCCAAGGAAGACAACCTGATAGCTGCTATAGGTGAGCAGCATGAGGCGTTACATGCCTCATATCCATCAGGAATAACTGATAAAGTTATTGGAGGGGTCATTGATAGTGTGTCGATGTACAATAGAAGGCTGATTAGTCAAAAGAAAAAGAGACTGGACAGACATTTGTCAGATTTCAAGAAGAGACATATCTTTTCATGGCTAAATGAAGATCATAGGGCCTCTCAAGAGGTGTTTCAGACTGATGAAAATAAGGCATATTCTGGAAGAAATGCCGCTGGGCTTAGAGTATCACCTGTGACTGATAATGGGGTAAATAATCCTTCATTTGAGGAACAAGTGAGGGATTCCCCTGATGTCGAGGATGATGTGGAGGTGCATATGCAATGTGTACAGGTTGTTCAGGTTTTCGTGGTGGATAAAAGCAGGATGTGGTTGTGCGACAGAAAGAGCAGACAGACCCTTTACACCAAGGGTTTGCTCAATCACCTTTTCCTATTTGGCAGAAGAGGGACAGAACCATGAGTCGCTCGAGGAGTCGTGGATGCACCAAGAGGAAAGGTCCAATGGGAGTTGTGAGTTATCCCACTATCAAGAAGATGTGGGAACCACACAATCATTAGCTCTAAATATCTCAAAGAGACTATTGACTGAAATTGAGACTGGGGTACCTGGCTATGGGTATGTCATTTATTCCTGCACATGCAGCAAATATATCTGATTCCATTACTGACCTGAGAATATTTGCAAGGAATGTAATACTGAAACTAATGTATGAGAATAGAAGTGCAGATTTGTGACAATGTGGTTTTAAAAAATTTAGTAGTATGGTACCAGCGAATCATCCAATTCTTGAAGTATTTTGTAAGATATGTGAACAGGATTTATATAAGTTGTTTGATACTAAACCAACTGGCAAAAGATTATTTAATATGAGTAGGAGTGAGGAAGAAGCACTTAATGCAATGCAGAATGATGCCTCTATAGTAATACACCCAGTAGACAAGGGCAGCATGACTGTGGTCATGGATAGGGGGTTTTATTTTGATTCTATCAATAATATGTTGATGGATGGATTGGTGTATGAGAAGGTAGACATTAAATGTATACATAATTTGATAAAAGAGATGCATTATATTGTGAATGATTATATGCTGAGTTTTTTAATCACTATGGAACTAGCATAATATCTTACGGTTGAGACCCCTGTTGTACCCATGTTTCAAGGACAGCCTAAGATACATAGGGACCCCAGAACACCCCCTTTCAGGTCCATAGTAGCTGGGAAAGGGCGGGTCACTGAGCCTTTTTCCATTTTTGTTGAAAGGCATGTCAGGCCTATCTTGGATAAATCCAATACTGTATTGAGGGATACTAAACATTTTTTACAGGACTTATATGGATTTATGGAAAGTTATAATAAATCGGGTGATTATATGTTAGTCACTCTAGATGTAGTGTCCCTGTCTACAACTATACCTAATATTGAAGGGATTGAATATTTACATAGGTATTTGAACAACCAGAGTGAGTATGAGCACAGGCTTGTAGAGCTGATATGTGATTTTATGGCTGTGGTACTTAACAACAATATATTTGTGTTTGATAACTGTTATTATAAACAGGAAGATGGTGTGGCAATGGGGACATGCTGCACCAACAGTTATGCTAATGCTGTAATGATGCAATGGGAATTGGAGGAAGTATTTGGAATGGAGCTGTATTTACAGAATGTGCTTTTACCGTTGTTTTGTTGATGACTTTTTTTGCTATGGGGTGGGACCCCTGAGGGATTAGAATGATTTGTGCTAAAGTTGTATGAATCCAACACTTGAGATTTACTTATAAATGGTCATGTACATCTATGGAGTTTCTTGATGTGCTGATAAGTAAATGGCCAGACCATACACTTATCCCTAGTTTATTTAGACAGGAATGTTATAGGAATTCAATACTTCATAGGAGAAGCATGCACCCAAGTAGGGTATTTAACAACATAATAAAAAGGCCAAGGCATGAGGGTTTCTCAATTGCATAATGTTGATTTAGACTATAGGTATGGTTGTGAGACCCTTAGGCAGTCCTTGAGACATAGCGGTTACAAGGACAGTGAGGAGGGTCCTATTTTTGTGGATATTGATTCTATGAGAGAAGGTCAAGCTAAGCCATATTTTTCTTCTTTCCAGGGTGTAGCTGTAACAGGAAAAGGTAATGGAAGGTCTAATGACTCTATGGGAAGGGTTAAAGTCTCGATGGCATATACAAATAATATTGATGCTGTTACGAAAGTATTTCAGAGCCATTGGCATCTCTTGATAATGGATGTAAAAATTGGTAGAGTGGTAACAAAAAAGGAACTGTAAGTCACTTAAAATGATGTTATGTTATCCAGATAAAGGAAATACAGTATGTGAGAAGGAATATGGGGCTTACCCATGTGGCTCATGTAATTTCTGTGGCCTGATAGACAGTGATGGTACCTTTGTACATCCTGATTTTGACAAGACATATAAGTTTAATGCAAGGGCAACATGTACAATGAAGCATTTGATATATTTGGCACACTGTGCATGCTGTAAAAGATTTTACATTGGGAAAACAGATCGCACCCTTAAAGAGCATATGAGGGAACATTCTTATAGCATACGAACTGGCAATATTACGAATGCCCTTGCTAGATATGTGACAGCTAATGATCAAATTCATCATTTTAAGTTTAGGGCTATACAAGTCCTGCAAGTGAGTGCTAGGTTGGGGAATATTGAGAAAAGAACTAGTGAGGCAGAACTTAGATGGATCCTTAAGTTGAGAGCTGATAAAGGAATAGTTTGAATAGTACGGTCTCTATTAGACCGATACTTGATAAGAGGGGGCTACCTAGATAGAATGTATTTGCCAGTTGGTATAGTTAAATTCATGTCCTGTTTTTATTTCATGTTTTATATTAAAAGGGATCTTGGCCTTTAAAATATGATGTCATCTGAATGCAAGTAATTGGTTTATGTAAATGAGCATTGCTTTGGGACATGCTATTGGTGAATTTAAACTGTTTTAATTAATCATATGACTATATATGATGTATGTTTGTGTGTTTTACTATCATTACGGTCTGATGAAGCTAATGTTTGTTTAGTGAAAGTGCTTACTGACTTGCAAATATTTTATTGAAGTGTCTGAACGTATCTACTATCTTTGTTGGATGTTTTTATGAGTGCCATGCTTCCTGCTGCCATATTGTGTTTTGTTATAACGTTAAAACAGAGCAGTAATGGATTACTGCCATTCTTATAGCTATATATATTTATTTTAAAAAGATCACTATAGGATTATAGGAGTTACTAGGTTAATGGCCCTGGGGCCCTTACAAGCCTAGCCAAGAGTTTACCCCCAAAAAGAAACCTCAATCAGCACCTGTTGTGCCTGTCAATGAGGGAAACATGTGGAACCCCTGAGACAAATTTGTGGTTTCCCATCCTCTCAAATAAGTTGTGCTTGAAGAGGGTTGACAGACATTCATGCTTTACTACTGGTATCAAACCAGTGAGCTTGGAAAGTGTTAAATGAGGCATCTTGTAGTACTCCCTACTACCACATAAATTACATTCAGACTAACCGGGTATTTCTAATTTTGAAAAACAGCTTCCTCAACCTCAAGTCACTTACAAATTGGCCATCATTCACTCCCATCATACAATATCCCAAGTTACAGAACTATTCAGCATGAGTTTCATACAACCACTAACAAGCCACCATGCTTTCAAACTCTTGTACCAACGGACACCACTGACTTCTACACATAAACGCTACTTGTTTCCCCAAAGCATGTAAGCCCCCAAGTTAAGAAAGAACACACTAAAAGAAGGAGGAGGAAATCAACTAGTGACTAAAGACTGCTCAGCACTCTTAGTAAATTCCCGCCTATAAAAAGTGCACTCTGTAGGCCACAAACCTGAAAATAAGTTCTGTTTAATCTGAAAAAAGAAGCCCATGCAGATCGGTATTCCACTCATGCAGACTCATGCAGTCACATTCATATTTCTCAACTGTCCCCAGTTTTGGCTTAAATCCCCTCTTTAGCCCTCTGATGACAAAGATAGTGAAGTGCACTTAATGACAACACATTTATATACTTTTTACTTCAGAAAATACATATTAATTCACATTCTGTCAATGTCTCATGTTATTAATTTCAATTGTCAACGATAAAATAAATATAACCAAGTATGTGGAATTAATAAAATTAAAATCAGTCTCTAAGGTCTGGTACCGTATTAAATTAGATTAATAATATAGTAACATAAACTGAATTAGCGACTAAAGGAACTTAGCTAGCATCATGAAAGCAGTCACATTAAACGCTCTGCCACCACCCACCAAAAAAAGCTTTTCCATGGTTTATCAGATGGCCAAATTCCAAATAGGAGACACAAGCCCTTGTTAACCTTTCATGACAATACCTGCAGCAGACTATCCAAGATACACTAAAGTAACGCAGATGATGCCAGACAAATAATCGGCATCGACTATCACAAGCATCACTTACCACACAAACACTACCACTAACAAGATTAAGTACATTTTTAGGCCAGCATAGATTTTGCAATTACTTACTGTATACAAGTTGCCTAGCAGTTCTTTTCCTGTGACAACGGTGTTCATAAAATGTAACAATAGAGTTTCTTACCATACTGGTCCTACTTGGTCATGCCCACACTTTAGTATGTTTCCACTGTGACTTGCAGCAGTGAACTACAGTGAATTTGCATCACTTCTACTTTGTCTGGTACACTCCTCTCCATTTGCTACCATGTCTCTAACCCAACCCAAGGGGAAAAAAACTGCAATAGACAGTATTAGACTCCCTCAACAGAATCCAGAGGAAACTTTACCACAATACTGCAAGAAGGAAACCATCCTCAGCTGCTTGGCTAAATGCAATACTCTGAACGGGATTTCCTGATTTTCAGATTGCTGCTGCTGCCAGGGATCACTAGCATTGCTCACTCTGTCTCTCTCACACACACACAAACACACACACACACACACACACACACACACACACACACACACACACACACACACACACACACACACACAGTCTTCCCTATGATTACGGTTCACAGCCAGCTCTCTCAAAACTGTAGGAACCTAAAATGTATTTTAACCAGCAAACTAACTTATGCTAGTAAGTAGCCACCATATACAACAGCAGTTTACATTTTTAAACAAGAAAAATGTATCACATATATGAGAGCTGATGCTTCAAACCCTTGACTACTTTTCAGCTGCTTACAGACCACTGAGAACAGTGCTGCAGAGGATCTAGGTTCCACTACGAGCTGAGGCAAGTACTTCTACAGTGTTTTGCTCCTAGATTTTGACCACAGCCTTTACCTCCAAAATCATCTGAAAGCAGCTGCTCAGGGTGTGTGCAAATGTTCTCTTTCCATTCCCCTCTTAAAGTTCTCAAAATCTGTTTGCATTCTCTCCCCGTGAGCATATTCTTTACTTAAATTTTTATTACATTTTCAACAGATTACAAATGGGTTTAAAAAATCACTCAAAGTACATCTGCACGTAATTAAAATGTATAATTTTGTAAACACAAACATATACAAATTCCTGAAAAAATACATAAAATTTTAACTCACTAAAGTGGCATAACTAAAATCTTAACAGAAAGAGTAATAAAAACATTTCAAGTACTCTGGCTTGCATAATGCATAAGGCTTCAGTAAAATGAATCTCAAGTTGCCACAGAGCAGTTGGTAATCAGTAATACAGATGCAAGACTTAGACAAGCTATAAAAATAAAAAAAAAGCACTGTCTGTATAATGTAGACATTCCTCTCAGCAAAAAAACAGTTAAATATAAAGCTTAAAGGTTACATCTGCAATTAGAAAACACACATGTGCAGGACACCACAAGCATCCCACAATGTACTCAGCACTGTAAAAAAAACTATGAATCACAAGTGCTACAGCACTGGACTCCATCCAGCAACTAAAACCTAAAACTCATCTACCAAAAAATAGAACCAGATCCTCAGCACAAGGTTAAAAATGCCAAGCAAATAAGGAAAAGTCAAGTACACAAGTTTCAAAATCATCCCCAACGTTCTAATGAAAGTTATCTTAAATGCATAGAATTTCCCCAAAATACATGGGAAAATATATAATAAGGCCAAAGCAACAAATAAAAAACTGAGAGCTGATAAAAAAGTTTTTTTTCATCTTTCAACTCACATGGAAATAAAATGCACAAGTACAGAAACTTGGAAATAAAGCCTTCCTGATGGGGTTCATATGGCAATGCAAACTATTAGAATAAAGCAAGAACCGTTCATGAAGTAAATAAAGAAGTTCATAAAAGCATATGATGGTCGGCCAAGGCAACTCAGATCATACATCAATGCACTACTGTTTATGCTGCTAGACTAGACATAATATAAAATAACTGACTGAGTCTGCACAGATAATCCAAAATAAACTAGAAAACTTTGTTCTCCACCAACGCTTTTTATTAGTGCCCTACACCCACCTTCCAAGAGAGAGGTACAGCATGCATAATAGATGCACATCGATAAAGCTTTAAAAACTTAGAAACATATAACAGTTTCACTCCTTGCTGGACAGAAAGTTGAAACTGAAATTGAAATCAAATAGTTGTCTTTCCAGATCCATCAAATGCAGGTAAAAAAAAAACATTTGCACTATCAAACAATAATAAAAATGAGACGTCGTCTCATGCATGGCACTTATTAATCTTTCAAATGCAGCAACCTATCATCTTAAAATGGCATAAGAACTTCCCCATCATACACCAGTACTGGCATGTACACACCAGCATGCATTCAGCAGTAATAGTTTATACATAGGAGTGTAAAAAAGCTAAAAACGCCACCACCTGCACAAAACGCTACAACCCATGGTGATTTTATACAGTGCACGCTACAGGATCTAAAACCAAGTGCCTTGTGAGGTTAGACATCTTGAAATATGTTTGGTGTGTAACGCAGAAGTTTGAGAGCTAGTTATCATGTGTATGCACGTCAAATGCATGAAAGGTAGAAATAAAGCAATGAATTGGGAAATTACCAAAGACACTCCATAATAACAGTGAACCGAGCCGAAACACATGAATAACTGCACATACTCACATACTCATGAACTCAAATCTCTGTGAAACAATCCCAGATGACAACTAATCTTCAAAGACACACACAACACTCCTAAACCATAAGGATGCATGATCTACTGTACAACCCCCATAGTGCCTTTTTTAGGCAAGGCTCAAAAGACAAACCCACCTCCATAAACAACACAAGTAACCAAAAACTGAGGGTAATGTTACTCAATGCCAGAAGTCTAAACCTCAAAATGCACGCACTAGAGGCACTCCTCAGCATGGAGAAAATTGATATCTGTGCAGTAACAGAAACCTGGTTCAAGGCTCCAGAAAGCACCCCAGCACTACCAGGCTACAACTCATACCACAACTTTCGGCCCCAGAACCTGGACCAAAACACAAAAGGAGGGGGTGTGTCCATTTTCATAAAGGATACCCACACCTCCAGGTTAGTGGCACAGCATAAGGCCTCGGAGACCATCCATGTGCAACTAACAGTGGGCAAAGCTGCTTTTCAGATTGTAGCTTGCTACAGATCACCCACCTTGTCTCAGGACCTCCACTCAGCATTCCTGAGAACATTGGAAAATATGAAGGTCCTACCAAACACCATGATATTGGGTGATTTCAACTACCCAAACATTGACTGGGAAAACTACTCAAGTACACACTCCTTTGACCAACGCTTCCTAGAGTTTATAAACTCAAATGCCTTGGAACAACTGGTCACCACTCCCACAAGAGGTGACAACATACTGGTCATGATCATCACCAACATGGGGGACCAGTGTTCCACACCAGAGGTAAACCCCTCGCTGGTAAGATTAGACCATAAACTAATCACACTGGACATCCACATCCTGACCCCACCCCCAGTCAAGGAAACCACTGTGAAAAACTTTTCAAAAGCAAACTTCCCACTTCTCAAGATTGAGGTGGAAAGTTTCAAAGCCCCCTTGCTAAAGGATAATGCTGCCCAAACCACAGAATCATTTACAAATGCATTCTATGAGCACCTAGGGGAAAGCAAGGATTGAGCCATCCCAAGTAAAACCAAGACTCACTCATCCAAAAAGAGGAAACCAGCCTGGTAGTCCCCGGCCATAAATAAGCTATACAACAGAAGGAGGAAACTATTACATGATAGAGCAAAATCCCAAAAAGGAAAGGCATCCCTGATCAGTATTAGCAAGAAACTATGATCCCTCATAAAATCATCCAAGGCCAGTTTCGAAAGAAAAATTGGCAAAGACTCTAAAGATAATCACAAAGCCTTCTTTAGTTATGTGAAAAATCTAGGTGGCAACTCTCAGATCTGCTCTGAGCTAGTGCAAAATGGCAAAAAATACACTGAACCAACTGACATTGCCAACATCCTGGCTGACAGGTTCAGTGCAAACTTTACCCCCCCACCCCCAAAAGGGCCCGTGTCCATCCCAGAAGAATGTAGAGCCCCAGACATCACAGACACACAGGTGAAAACAGCCCTCTCCAAAGCCAAAAACACAGCATCAATGGACCAGATGGTATCCCAGGCTGCGTCTTACACGAGCTCCAAAATTAACTAAACCCTCACCTAAATTCACTGTTCAAACTCAGCTTTACCACAGGCTATGTACCCAAAGAATGGCATATAGCACCAGTTATCCTGCTCCACAAAGGTGGTGCCACAACAGATCCTGGGAACTATTGCCCTATAAGCCTGACTAGCCTGGTCTGCAAAGCTATGGAGCGCATCATCATGGAACTCATTAACAGAGACATTGGGAACCTCCAGACACTGGACCCTACCCAATTCAGCTTTGTTAAAGGCAGATCCTGCCTCCTAAACCTAGTTGACTTCTTTGAAACAGTTACCAAGGCCATAGATGAGGGAAAGGTAGTCCACACAGCCTACCTGGATCTCGCAAAGGCCTTCGACACCATTCTCCACTCTGGCATTGTAGATAAGCTTAACAGCTTGAATATTAACACCTATGTCATGAGATGGGCTGCCAACCGGTTCACGGATAGAACTCACATTGTCAGAGTTGCTACCAAGTTCGCAGATGATTGCAAACTGGGGATCATAATCAACT
This sequence comes from Protopterus annectens, assembly GCF_019279795.1. NCBI lineage: Eukaryota > Metazoa > Chordata > Ceratodontiformes > Protopteridae > Protopterus > Protopterus annectens. Next base: position 1,219,389,157 of record NC_056745.1, read on the forward strand.
CTCCAGCTGACACAGACATCCTCCAGAAGTGTCTCACGGAGATGAATACCTGTTGTCAGAACCATGGCCTCAAGCTAAATGCCAAAAAGTGCATAGTCATCCCCTTTGGGAAAAACAAAGTGCCCATGAACTATCACATAGGTGGTAATCCACTAAGTACGGAAGATGTAATTAGGGATCTAGGGACCCATGTAGATAGCAACCTCTCCTTTGATAATCACATTGCCAAAGTGGTTAGAAAATCATTCTATGTAGCCCACCTAATCATGAAAGGGTTCACATCTAGATCAAGAGAGGTCATTGTGTCCCTCTACTCATCACTCATCAGGCCCATAATAGAGTACAATGCCCCATTTGGAATGTACCTTACTCGACACCTGCAACAGCTGGAAAGACCACAGAAGTACCTCACCAAGAAGATTGTGGGCCTCAAACAGATGCCCTATGCAGCTCGACTAAAGAAACTCCAGCTCTACTCGGTTGCTTACCGCCTACTCAGAGGTGATCTCTGCCTGACGTACAAGGCCATGTCCAACCCAAAATTAATGGAACTGCTCCACCTCAAGAAAACCAAATCTCTTAGAGCCACATGTTCCAGGGATTTAAACCTCAGCACAACAATAAATAGGACATGCTGGAGGGATAGATTCCTGTCCCAGAGACTTCCCTCGCTCTGGAATAGAATCCCAATTTATGCTAGGCAAAGCCCCTCACTGACTCTTTTCAAGAGAAATCTTGATGAGTGGATGGGAAACCCATACATTTACCCCTGGGATCACTTCAATGGCCCTGCTGGACAGAGGCCCAGGAAACTAATTTAAAAGGGAGGCGAAAGCCAACACATTCTGGCTAGGCTTATAAATGCCCTTGGGCAGATCGCCTAGTACCTATCTATGAACCTATGAACCTATGAACAACACATTACTCATAACATGTTTTTACTAACCTCCAAAATTGCTTGAACAAACATTAAACAGCTACATCTAACACGTATTGCTTCATTACCAAGCATTAATGTTTGTATGCACTTCACTTGTGCTGCATTCATGCCTTCAATAACTATAACAAAACAAGTATTGGAAAGTTTACCTTCTTTTCTTTCCCAGAAATCTGGTATTTAGATGTGTTGCAGACATGTTATTTAAAAAGAAAGCACTCTGACATTCATTTGGAACACACTGTTTCGCAATTACATTATCTCTACGTAAACATAAGGAAACTGCCCTTGCAGTTCTACAGGCATTGACTCCTGATACTGACCACATGTTTTAGTACAACTTAAACTATCACAACTACACCTATGGAGATGGTCACAGAACAATGAAAGTTAGGTCTGGGGGTGGAGTTATTTGGCAAGTAGCGGCTTGGATTGCAAGAATCTGATTGGCTTCTACCACTTGCTTCATGGAAAACATACAGAATCGGCTTGCAGATACACAGTGCATGGCAGCCGATTTTCTCCAAAATGTGTTAAAAATAAACATGATGTTACTCCACCATGAAAATGAAGTTGAGAAGGCACCTGACAAAGTTCAGGTACTTTTTCATCTTAATTTCTAACAGTGGAGCTAAAAAGGGACTGTGCATTGACCGGTGCTTGTGGAAGGCACTTGGGTAAAACAGCTTACATTTTCAAGTGCCTCACAGAGCACTTGGATGTAAGCACTAAGGCGCCCTGAGAAAGTACTCGGGGCAGCTCAGAAAATGCTGCCTGCTTACTTCCACCATAGGAAAAACAGTGCAGCCTGAGCTTCTTTTCAGATAATCCATCTGTAATACCATACAGAAAACAAATGTTCATAACTCTTAAACCGTAAGAGCTAGACTAAAAGTGTAAAGGCAATAGTTGTTCAGCAGACACTGACCTTTCCAACAGTGTAAATATTGATAGTGTGTATGTAAGTCATTATTAAGTATTTGCCAAGGAATGCTGATATTGTGCTTATTTTTTACCTTTTTGGTACAACAAATCACAAAATATTGGTGAATGTACCATGGAGACCCATACAATTTGTAAATAATTTGTTTGTATGAATGTTGGCTTTAAAATTATACCTTAACCTTTACTGTGTGATGCTCCATTATGGGGATATTTACAGAAATTTGATTAATATCATATTTCTCATAATTGATAAATAAACAAAGCATAATATCTTATCACCTGTAACAGACAGAGATTACATATCAGTGTACAAGTTGTGTGGCTGAATGTCAGCTTCAAAATGATGCAACATTTGTGCCTTCACCATGCTCCCTTGCAAAGATATGGGCATAATAATGATAAATATTGCAAATGTATAATTTTCATAATCCTACAAGACTAAACAAACTGTGATATCTATACATGTGTACAGCATATAGGCATGGTTCTTTTACCATGTTGTAAGAAGTAATACTGTCTTCAAAATGAGGTATTACTTGGGGCATTGACATGCTCCCTTGCAAAGTTATTTACCAAAATATGTAAAAAAATCATAATTTCCATAAACTAAGTCCTAAACAAACTTTGATATCTGTACATGTGTGCAGCATACAGATACAGCTCTTTTACCATGTTGTAACTATTAATACTGACTTCAAAATGAGGTATTACTTAGCACATTGACATGCTCCCTTGCAAAGTTATTCACCAAAATATGAAAAAAAGTCATAATGTTCATAACCTTAGTCCTAAACAAACTTTGATATCTGTATATGTGTACAGCATACAGACACAGTTCTTTTATCATGCTGTAAGGACTAACACTGTCTTCAAAATGAGGAATCACTTGGCATTATTACATGCTCCCTAGCAAAGTTATTTACCAAAATATGAAAAAAAAATCATAATTTCCATAAAGTACATCCTAAACAAACTGGGATATCTGTACATGTGTACAGCATACAAACACAGTTCTTTTATCATGCTGTAAGAACTAACAGTGTCTTCAAAATGAGGTACACTTGGCACAATTTCATGCTCCATAGCAAAGCTATTTACCAAAATATTTACAAAATCATAATTTCCATAACCTAAGCCTAAACAAACTGTCATATCTCTACAAATGTACAGCATACAGACAGTTATTTTATCATGTTGTAAGGACTAACACTGTCTTCAAAATCAGGTATCACTTGTCACATTTACATGCTCCCTAGCAAAATTATTTACCAAAATATAAAAAAATCATAATTTCCTGAATGAGTCCTAAACAAACTGCCATATATATACACATGTACAAACCATATCTCTACACGTGTACAGCATGCAAACACAGTTGTTTTGCCATGTTGTACGTACTGATACTGTCTTTAAAATGAGGTATTACTTAGCACAATAACTTGCTCCCTAATAAAGTTATTTACCAAACTATGAAAACATATTTTAACTTTCATAACGTAAGTCTTAAAATGTCAAATCTGTGCATGTGTACAGCATACTGATAGTTATTTTACCATCTTAAAATGAGGTTTTACTCAACATGTTGACAAGTTCCCTAGCAGACTTATACAACAAACAATGACAATTATCAGTAGCACTTGAGAGCATCTGCAGTGTCCCATACCTGTGTTTGCAAGGTGTTAATGACTTTTAGTAATGTGGACAGTGGCAGCTGCTGTTTTACCTGACAAGTGGTAATGACTCAGTGTTGTACTGTAACTGCACATATTATAAACTGATAATGTGATAGTGACTTGCATTTCATCAATGCAAGGCTCTGCATGCTCATACAAATGTGATAATTGCTGCACATAACCTTTTGAGCAAACATTCATTACATTCCCGGGGCAGGTGTAATGCAAGACTGAGTCAATAACATCTGTCAGGAAAAGACCAGAGTAATTCGGTAAAGGTTGTATATTACTTATATATTACTGAGCCCTTCCTGTCACCTAAATTTTACACAGGACTGAGAAAGAAAGAAATATTGTCCAAAACATACGGTTGCTCCATGACAGAATTAGTGTACAAGTTATAACATTTTTTCTCATTGAGTCACCAACTGATTAAAATCAGACACACAAACAAAGTCACAAATATCTAAACTATCCGGTTGATCCATGCAAGAATTAGTGCAAAAATAATAACTTTTATCACACTGAGCCATCCTTCGGATTAAAATCAGATTAGAATCAGACACATAAGTGACAAAGGCAAAATATTGTCTAAAATATCTCGATCAATGATACAGCTGGTATAACATCAGTAATAACATATCTCACCAAACCATTGCGCTCACCCAAACATGTTTTGGCATATCATAGGTAATGTATCCAGTTGACACTTTCAGATTAGTAGCCTAGTGCCGGCTATGGCTCTGACAATATCTTGCTTTATAAGCTGTGCAATATAGAAGGACTTTCTTACAACAAATAATTTTCTCATGTAAATACATGATTGCTTTTGTATAAATATTGTGTTTTGTCTTATCATGTAAGCTCTCTATTTTATTTTTATTCATGCTGTATAAACAGATTTGTTATTTTGATCTTTGTACTATCTCTCATATATGTATGTGCTTAATTTTTTTTATCTGCAATATTGTTTTCATTTAACTGTTTTTTTAACTGCAATATTGTTTTCAGGTAACTATTTTTCTTTGTCAGAGCTTTTCTTCTCGGGTCTCCACTAAAAATGGGCCCCAAACCCAGTTGGACCAACCCGGTTAACAAATGTCAATAAATAAAATAAATAAATAAATAAATAAATGAAGAATGGCACATGTTGGGGTCAAAGTTAGATCATGGCCACATAAAATCCCTACCCTGAACAACTGGGTCAACTCTTAGGGGCAAATTGTCAATGTGGTATTTCCCTGGGGTTAGATGACTTCCCAAAGGATACAATAATGAATATTTTAGCATTTATTTCAGCCCATGATTTTGGCACAATTTATTTGGGAGAAACCTTCCTGCAAGATGGCTAAGACATTTTGAGAATCAGTGAATGCTCCCAGCTTGCAGTCATGTGGAAACTTAGATAGAGCCCTTTTCCATTGGCTTTTACTTCAGAAAAGTGAAAGCCAAACAGGATAGGTCACAGCACAGAACCCTGAGGGACAACACTGGTGATTGGTCTCTTTGTAGAGGTAACTTGTCCTATTTGATTTCCTGATCCCTATTTGTGATCCAATTGGCAATCCAGCAGGTGACATAGGATAGTTCCAGTTTATTAATGTCTCAGTGGAGAATTGTGTCAAAAGCTTTGGCCAGGCATCTTAGTTATGTTCAGTAGGGTCTTCATAAGTATTTGCCCAAAATGTATCTTTGGCCAGGCTGAGGTATGTGATGTGTACCATCTTGACCTATGATGTGGATCACGACAGTGATGACCTATAGTATAGATACAATTATGTAGCAGTGACAATGACATAACGTTAAAACACATCAGTAATGGAATACTGCTATTCTTATAGCTATAGATATTTATTTTAAAAAGATCACTAAGATGCCCTGGACCAGCTCATTCTAACCCCCAGTGGAGGAAGCAACATCCTTAACCATGTTGGTTACTAACATATGGGAATGTTGCTCGATAGCAGTAGTCAAGCCCTACCTGGTCAGATCCAACCATAAAGTAATCACCATGGAAATCCACATCTCACCCACACCCCCTGCAAAGGTAACAACTTTGAAAAACTTCTCCAAAGGTGATTTTGGACTCCTAAGAACAAAGGTGGCTAACTTCACAGCACCCATGGCAATGGAAAATCACTGCATGACTGCCAAATCATACACAAATGCATTGTACAAACATGTACATAAATGCATGGAACTAGCCATACCAGACAGAACCAAGATGCTCTCCACCAAACACTGCAGGCCAATCTTGTGGTCCCCTGCCATTAATAAACTGTACAACAGAAGGAAGAAACATTGCAGAAAAAGGTGGATTCCCAAGACTGAAAAACTCCCTTATTAGGCTCAACAACAACTTCATATCCCTTACAGAAATCATCTACTGCCAGCTATGATAAGAGAATTGCAGCAGACACTGACAACAATCACAAAGCCTTTGATAGTTATATCAAGAACCTCCACGGCAATACCCAGAAGTGCTCTGAGTTACTGCACAGTGTTACCTCCTATACTGAGCCAACAAATATTGCCAACATTCGATTACAACACATTCAGTGCCAGCTTTACCCCTCTCCCCCCCCAAGGGAACAATCACAATGCCAGAAGAATGGCAAGCATCTAGCATTACTGCAGCCCAGGTTAAATCTGGATTGTCCACGGCCAAGAATACAGCTTCCATGGGACCCAATAATATCTCTGACTGTGTTCTATATGAACTACAAAGAGACCTGGCACCACATCTGTGTGCCCTGTTCAGTCACAGCCTCACTTAAGGCTTTGTCCCTCCCAAATGGCACACTCCTACAGTCATCCCTCTCCATAAAGGGGTAGTGATTCCAGACCCTTGGAATTATCGGCACAGTAGCCTGATGAGTCTGATATGTACAGCTATGGCGTGCATCATCAAGGACCTGATCGACACAGATATAGGTAATCTCCTAACTCTGGACCCCACTCAGGCTTTGTGAAAGGGAGATCATGCCTGCTCAACCTGGTTGACTTCTTTGAGTCAGTCACCAGGGCTGTGTATGATGGTAAGGCACTGGATACAGCCTACATTGATCTGGCCAAGGCTTTTGATACCATTCCTCAGTCAGGAATTATTGATGAACCCACCAAACTAGGCATCAACCCTCATATCACTAGGTGGGTTGCAAACTGGCTCACAGATAGAACACACAGCGTGAAAGTAGCAAACTCCAAGTCAGACTGCCAACCAGCCATGAGTGGAGTCCCACAAGGTTCACTCCTGGGTACTCTCCTGTTCAGCATCTACTTCTCAGGAGTCCAGGCCAACACAAAAGAACTCTGGCTGACCAAGTTCACAGATGACTGCAAGCTGGGAGCCATCATTAACTCCACAATTGATGCAGACATCCTACAGAAAGGCCTCACTGAGACCAATGACTGGTGTGGAAACCATGGCCCGAAGCTTAACACTACAAAATGCATCATCACCCCCTTTGTTACAAACTCAGTTCCCACTAAGTACCACATTGATGGGAGCCCACTGAACATAGTAGGCATTAATAGAGATCTGGGGACACAGGTTGACAGCAGTCTCTCCTTCAACCATCACATTGCCACTGTAGTCAGGAAGACCTTCTATGAGGCACATCTCATTACGAATGGTTTTGCATTCAGGAAGAGGTTATTGTCTTTGTCTACTCTTCCCTCATTAGACCAATCATCAAGTATAACATCCCATTTGGCATGTACCTCACTAGACACCTGCAACAACTGGAGAGCCCACAGAAGTACCTCACAAAGATGATTACAGACATTAAACACATGTCCTACACAGACTCAAAAGACTCCAGCTATTCTCTGTCTCATATCACCTACTTAGAGACAATCTCTGCCTGACTTACAAGGCCATGTTTGACCCAGCTCTTTTAGAACTGCTACATCTAAAGACATCCCAATCCTTCCGCACCACACATTGCAGAGAACTCAACCTCATTAAAACAATCAACACAACATGCTGGAGGGGCAGGTTCCTCACCAAGAGACTGCACATACCCTGGAATAGACTTCCCATACATGTCAAGCAGAGCACCTAGCTGACTCTGTTCCAGAGAAATCTTGATGAGTGGATGGGTAATAGCAAGTTCACCCAGGGATCACTCTAGTGGCTCTACTTGATAGAGGCACTGGGAACTAAAGTTGGGTGGCACAATGGCAGGGCACTTCTATGGGCTAGGCTTGTAAGGCTCCAGGGCCATTAGCCTAGTACACACCTATGAATCTATAATGGGAATGACATCAGCATGACTGATAAAGTAGGGCAGTGGGTGGGAAACCTATCAAAATACTTCTTCCTAAAAACATACACACACAGTTATACACCCACACACAAACATTTGTCAGATCTGAGAGTAGAATCCCTACCTATGTAGTCATTTGTGTTATAGTGTTACACAGTTATTGCACATGCTACAGAGGTTACCGGGCTGCCATCTGCCCAAAGGTGTGGATAAGGGGAATGACATAAGCAGGAGTGTTAAAATAGGGCAGTAGGTGAGAGACTTATCAAAATACTTCTTCTTAGAAACATTCACTCATTGCCCAGATCTGAGATTAAAACAGCTGCCTAGCTAGTGATTTGTACTACAATGTTATGCAGTTATCACTTGTGCTAAGGAACTTACTGGGCTAACAACTGGCCAAAGGTGCCGAAAAGGGGAATGACATCAGCAGAACTGATAAAGTCAGGCACTGGGAAGTGTTGTGGGTGGGAATGCCCTAAAACTGTTTCACCTATAAGCAAACACTCACTCCCTCACTCTCACATACACAACTGTAACACACACACACAGTTACCAGTATTGAGATTAGAACCCCTACCTATCTAGTTATTTGTACTATAGTGTTACGCAGTTATCGCACATGCTACAGCCCTTATAGGGGTGATTGGTGTCCAATGGTACTTCTAAGATGAATGACAGCAGCAGATCTTGTGAAGTAGGGCAATGTGAAGTGTTCTGAGTGGGAAGAGTCTCCTAATACTTGGACCTACAGATGGACACACACACACACACACACACACACACACACACACACACACACACACACACACACACACACACACACACACACACACAAAAACACACAGGCAGGTGATGTGATATTATAAAACCAACCTCAGTATTGTTACACAATGTGACTCACTTTTTATTCTGGCACATGCAGCTGTTTACAACTGGTATGCCACTGTCCACAGCAGGACATCACTGTATGCCATTCAGGGTATCCATGTGTATAACTCACTCTGTGTCCCCCTGTGTCTCTCTCTCTCTGTCACTTTCTGTCTCTCACTTCCCCACATCTATATGTGTGTATGCTTGACATATGTTATCTGTTGCCCATATATATATATATATATATATATATATATATATATATATATATATGTGTGTGTGTGTGTGTGTGTGTGTGTGTGCATCCCATGCAACAGATGCTGATATATCACACATGGGCCTCTTACTGCTAGCTGAGTGTAATCCTGCCTGATGTGTGTGTGTGTGAGGGCAGTTGAGGTGTACATAGCTGTCTGTATGCACAGACATATATGCACAATACAGTCATATATTACGATGTGGGTTCCAGCATGTCCTGTGATTCTCTAAGTGTAGGAGCATGCCCACTGTGACCTTACATAGTTAGAGTGGGACCCCATTCCAGAGATAGTTGTACTCCAGTAAAGAGTTTTATGTGCTACAGCCATACCTCTCAAGAGTACACAGGACTTTCCTCAGGGTACTTGTTTTGTTTAGCAGACATTTTCTGACATATCTGTAGTCTGACATTGTAATGTATCATGTCATTACCTAGTGCCAGACATCCTCAGATCATCACTGTGTTTTACCAGAAGAATATTAGTTGTATGATGCATAGATGAATATTATGAGGGCAGCTATGTACATTATTGCCCAACAAGGCCATTTGTGAGGTGCAGCTACAGCCAGTTTAGTAATGGCATGGCTGTGTAAACAGTCCAGCAACCTGGTGATATATTGGCTGGGAATCTCCTTCTTGTGTGATATCTTTCTAACCTGAGATGTCACATTCTTGTATGGGAATACCTCTCACCTGTACATTTTTTGGCAGCTTGTCCAGGTGTTTGGCTAGAGGTTTCATCCTTTCTATGTAAAGTTGTGTTTTTATGGCAAGTTAGTTACATATAATTGAAGAGTGATGTAAAAAATAATGACAGACATTACTGTTTTAGACTACATAACCTTCGGACAATTCCCGCTACTGCAAACCCCTCACCTTACCAACCTTCGCAGTATGTAAGGGTGATATTTAAGCACATGCCTATCATTGTGCCTTTGTTCCACTTTTATTTCTGCCCTTGTCCAGGCATCTTGCTGTCAGAGGTTGGGAGTTATGGATGTGGGTACAGAGTGCATTCGGCTGTGCAGGCATTTCCATTATATGTAAAAACAAACATAAGAAAAAAGGATTATTGAGAATGACCACTGGCAACAGTACCAAAAAGCATTTATATTCACAAAAGCCTTGGCACCTCAGCTACACATCCTTCAAGATGTCACTAATATGTGTAGTATATTCCACATAGCACTGTGACTTCCAGGTATGAAAGTGGCAGAGCAGTGGGTGTCACTGACATGCATAACAGTTGGCACTGCAGTTATCTGCACATGGCCCTGTCAGAGACAGCACTGTAAATGGAGTACTACAAGATGACTGCCAGGAGAACGTGCTGGCCAGATCCAGACAGTATTAACCACACATACACATAGCTCATTGACCCCTGCATATTGTGAACAGGCAACATGCTTTCATGTGTATTGGTACACCCTGCCAATGTGTGCTATGCTGCTATTTCCCTGAAAACATATGTGTTACTGCATTTGTGTGGGTATATGGGGGGGATACACCTGTTAACTGTACACATTTGCAGACTGTGATGATATTTGCTTTACATTTTGGTTCCATTTACCATACTATTGTGCCCTGTCTTGGGGACTAGAGGCATATCAGTAAAGAGCACAGGTCATATTGTACTGGCATACATTTGAGTTTCAGACTTCTTACCCTTCATAGCCTTACTACAACTCTGGGTCCTGCTGTGCTATCACTGTGTGAGTCTGTAGGGGGGTAATTCAACATTGCAGCCATTTGCGTGCCTTTACCAGACATTTCTCTCTGGTTTTCTATAGCTGACTTGCTGTGTGGGTGTGCGGGGTGGTTATGGGACCCACACACTTGCATCCATGCCTGTGACCTATGACCCCCCCCCAGTTAGTTGTCCCCACACATATACTGTAGTGGGATTTGCCACCTTGGGTACTACTGCATAGTGTGTGGAGGCCAGTTTTGGCCAGACATTTCCCGGTGTCCCACATAGCTGTCAGTTGTGTGCTGCTATCCCAGTAGGCCACCCCATTCCCTAGCATGCATGCAGCGTTACCATAGATACGCTAGCAAAACATACTAATCCATTCATTTATTGTTAAGAAGACTGACTTACCTTGTGCTTGTAGTAGTGTGTGGACGGTGCTTGAGGGCCGCCTATGTTGGATGCACACAGTACACTGCCTATACATGGTAAGTTACAGGTAATGTGATGTGTGTGTCATCCATTTTACTGTATGTGCAAGTCAGAGAGATTTGTCAGTCCCTGGGGTCCCTACAGTGTCAGTGCATGTGCTATGCATTGCCTCTTTGCCAAGGCCTGAGCATACTGGGCATGCCTCTGTCTGCCTACAGGAGCAGGCTCAGGGGCCTCCTCCTTTGAGTCCCCCTGTGCCTGTAGGGACCTTGGCAATGGTGGTGGACTGTGTACTCCTTCCCTGTGCTGTTCTTGCTGCAGCTGTTTCTGCAGGATCATATTGTGTAGCATGGCACATACTATGAACATGTGTGCACATGTGGCTGGACAGTACTGCAAGGCTCCACTAGATATGTCAAGGCAGCGGAACCAAACACATGCTCTATAATGATCCTGGTTTGTGTATGTGTGCCTCATTATGGCATTCTTTTGTGAATGTGTGTGCATTTCTGATGGTTGTCATCATCCATGGCTCCAGTGCATAGCCAGCATCTCCCACCAGATGGCCATACAGGATGCCCCTACTGGTAAAATACTGACGAATGCCAGATGTGGGAGTCGTGAGAGCTTCCAGGGCTGCCAGCACACATACTCATGATAATGCCCTGGGCATTGCACATGACCTGGCAGTTGATGGAGGGGAAGCCCTTGCAGTTTATGTAGACCCTACTCTGTTCACTGGGTGGTGCTTTGATGTGGATGTGCGTGCAGTCTATGGCAGCCAGTACTTCCAGGTATTCTGCTACATGGTGGAACAGACGCATATTTCTGGTCCTCTCCTCACATGTGTTGGGAAGTAAATGTGCTCACCAGCATGTGGTAGTATGGCATACATGAACTGGTGGAGTACCCTGGATGCAGATGCCTGTGAGACCCCCATGATGTCTCCAGTAGGACTTTGGAAAGTACCTGCAGAAGAATTCTTAAGGCTACACATACCTTGGTATCAACTGAGATGGGTACCCCTCTGTTGTTTCTATGTCTGAGTTAAGGCCAGCACAGCTCAGTGATTTGCTGAAGTATGTCTCTGTCGACCCTGTAGTGTTCTACTCTCTTCAGATCATGTAGCCCCTGGTAAGTTACCCTGGGTCTGAACACTCTTCTCATCCTCCTCGGTCTGTGATGGTTGTCAGCATTATTCTCCTTTCCGCCTTCAGCCTCTAGCACATATTGATGGATCAAAGCAATGGGAGCCCCTAACATTTTTCCATTTAAAATTTCCCCGCATGTGTACACCAATGTTGCAGAGTTTGTGGGGAAAAAACAGACTGTAAGATGTTTCCATAGTTTATACTGTTGCGCTGCAGATTCTGCCTGTATGATTAACTGACTATGATGCATTCCACCTGCTAAGTAATTTGCTCTTGATTGCTTTTATTCTATTTCCCTTTTTTTTTCTTTTTCCCCTTCCCATTTCCTCCCCTTTTAAGCCCCGAGGAGCGCTGCGCAAACCCGGTACCCAAATGTAAACAGTCCTGCTATTTCTGTTTTTTTTTTTTTTTTTTTTTTGGTTTAGACTGGGTGCGCTCCATGCAAACTCATTTAGATAATGTAAACAGGAAGAAATGGTCCTCCACTGGGTGCAAACATGCTTCACATTTCATGGAATAAGTCAATATAGCCTCAGACACACCCCTTGCTTAGCTGTGCTTAGCTAAGCTTATCTCTGCACCATAGGGCTCCAGTGGTGCTTACAACATGCCTGACACACCCCCTTTTCATGTTTGTTGCTCCTCCTAGTTACACTATCATGCTATAGCACCTTCACAGTTAGGTGCAGTTTGGGACTTAGAAAATTTTTGTGATTCAGTAAATTTCCCCTCATTTGCATACCCCACTGCCTTAGTCCATAGTTACTGTACTAACATGGAGACTTTCCCCTTGACAGCCAGTGTTCCCTGGTATTGTTTTGATTCTGCACGCCATAGACTATAATGGCAAAATTCATATTTCCCCTAAAATTGAGTTTATACATTTTTTTTTCGGTACGATCCCGTTTGCGCGTTGCTGCCCTATGCTTAAACAGCCGAGATAGGCCAAAAAAAACTTTGATTTTTATAAAAAAAAAAAAAAAAAAACAGTTTTCCATGCTAATGGCCATATGTTTGGCCATTGGCATATCTAAACACTATAATACATGCTTTTATGGGAGCTGTCATGCCTCCGTTTTTTTATTTGCAGAAATGTATTCCGTTAGGAACTGAATACATTTCTGCAAATAACACTGTTCTTGCATGGATACCTGCCTGCTTGGTGAATCACCAGTTCACCTCATTTGCATGGTTTTCACCAGCAAATGAGGTAATTAGCATTCTGCAGTCATATCCATGCAGGAACAGTGTAGGCACGTGCTTGCACTTTAGATCAGCTGTTTGCTGGATTGCTGGGCGGCCATATTCCATGCAGAAATAGCTACAATGTTCCTGCACAGAATTTTAAGTTTCATGAATCCCGGGGACTATCTATTTACCTGCATTAGGCAGAGGTCAAATATTAATGCAGTTGAGTTTGCCATTGTGTAAGCTTTAAGATTAAATATTTTAACCTTGTACATAGCACATTTTTAGAATTATTGATGCAAATATGAACAAGCATTATTTGACACATAGAGGCATCAGTAGGAGTTAACTGCAGATGCACCTGGAGGCGTCACTCAGATGTAATAACATAAGAGAGCTACTATTACTGATTTTGGCCATGTTTTCTTTTATTGTATACCCTTTTTGTATGAGGTTTCCACAGTAGGGTTTGTTTTTAGCATTTATTTTGGATTTACTTCTGGTAGGTATAGCAGCCTCTGTGCTTCCATTCATGTGTTTGCATAGGGAATCTGTGAATAATTCTGCGTAGATAACTTTGGTCTTGGGGATGGAGAGCCTTGAATTTTGACATAGCGTCACTTAATATGAAGTACTTTGCCTTAGAATTGTTCCTAGTTGTTACTGGTTTAGCTAGGTTTTCTGGGTCGATTTTTACTTCAAATGAGACAACTCTGTGATCTGACCTCACCAATAAGGACATGATATGGAGGAGGTACAATGCTATCTCATGTTGGTGTGTACCAGATCCAATATGTCTGATCCTCTGGTTGGAGCAATCAGTATTTGTTCCAGGGTGTTTATTTTAATAAAGTCCAGAAAGCATTGTGCCTGTCAGTTTGTGGCAGTATACGTTTTCCAGTTTATAGACAGGTAATTAAAGTCACTCATGAATAGGGTGTTTGGTTAGATAGTATTCACATTCCTAGACTTGGAGGAAGCATATGACAAGTTCCCAAAAAGCTGATTTGGGCAGCCTTATGGTGGTTTGACGTCCTAGAAACATTGGTAAAATTAGTGTATGCTATGTACACGGACACAATGACTGAAATATAAACAGTGTTTGGTCTCAAAGAGGGGTTCCCAGTGGGAGTGAGTGTGCATCAGGGTTCAGCTCTGAGCCCATTGCTGTTCATACTGATAATGGATTACATTAGCAACTAGGTTGGAAGGGACAGATCAACAAAGTTTCTATATGCAGATGATGTGGCATTACAGGCAGACTGATCAAGAACTTCAGCAAAGGATAGGGGAATGAAATGGAAACCTGAAGGCACATGGGATGGAACTAAGCACAGATAAGACAGTGGTAATAGCAGCAAATAGAGGAAATCAGAATAAGCTGAGAAATTAAATAGAAGGGAAGATGGGGAACAGGTTAACAGCTTCAAGTGTCTGGGAGGGATGGCTAAGGAGAAGGGAAGTCTGAATGAAGTGGTCAAAGCTAGAATCACAGGGGTTGCAGCCAACTGGCATAGAGTGTCAAGTATCGTGTATGACAAAAGAATGCCAAAGAAGCTGAGAAGTAAAGTGTACAAAACAGAGGTGTGTCCAGTACTACTGTATTGTACAGAAACCTGCGCAGTAAAGACAGGGCAGATGAGGAAGCTAGAGGTGCTGGAAATGAAGTGCTTGAGATGAGTGGCAATACACACTGTGGGACAGATGAAGAAATGAGGATCTAAGAGCTGAAGCAAAAGTAGCTCTGATTGCAGAAAAGATGAAAAAGAACAAATTACAGTGATTTGGGAACATGTGCGTAAAAGCAGAAGTCAATATAGTGAAGAAAATTTAGGACAGACAGGAAGAAGGCAAGAGGAAACAAGGTCATCCAGCAAAGAGGTGGGTGAATTGTGTGAGAGATGATCTGTGCAGTCAGGCATGAGTGTCAAAGAAGGAAGGAGTGTGGCATTGAATCGAGAGAGATTGCGACAGTTAACATGACACCCAATTCCATGTAGAAAATGGGGAAAAGGGAGCTGATGATGATGATGATGATGATGATGATGATGATGATGACGATGATGGTTGGATGGTAAGTGCCTCTATTAGGTTTAAGTCATGGGACTCTAGGGGCATATATGATGATGACCTCTAGCTAGCCATAATATGTTGAGGGACCTAATTTATGATGACTTTGACCTTGGATGATCTCCATGGTATCATCTTGTTTAACTAACCTGAGTGTACGTTTGTTGTTAAGGTAGATCAACACACCTACACCTTTGGCCCAGTCTGTGCTGCTGTTGATCTAAGTGTGTGGAAGGCACTGTCACGTTGCACTGCCAGGGTACTTTCTACAACTTTAAACCAAGTTTTTGTCATGGCACATATGTCTACATTCTCCGGAGTGTAAAGGATTTAAATGGGGAGGTGGGTTTTGCTTTGGCTCTTATCACTGAACATTAACACCTTAAGGTTGTTTGGAGACATTTTCACTATGTTGGTAGCGTTGTCATTTTGGCATTGCCAAAAAAGGTTCTAAGGGGGTAAATAAAGTTTAGCCAATATCCAAAAGTCTAGGGGGACAGATGCAGCCCATCCATGGCAAGGCAACATGGCCTATTTATCATATCCTCCCATTCTAACAGATATTTGATCCCCATGCAGTGACACCAGAAACTAACCCAGTTATTAAAATCGATCATTGTATGTTGTACTGTGGTATCAACCTTAGAGAAGGTAGAATCCCACTCAGTGCAAGACTCGTACCTGTCTGTGGCACATATTCCAAGAGATTCATAATGTCTCTTTTCATATAGTCCAGTGAGGTATGTCTCATGTCATTTCCACCCACTTGCACAGTGATAGAATCATATCTGTACCTGAAGTGCAGTGTTTTGAGTGTATGTGTAATATTGCAGATCCTGGATTCAGATAGGCACCTAATAGTTATCTTCCCCTTGTCGAACCTGGTGAGTGGGACATCTGTGTGTTACACAATGATAAGAATATTAGGTAATGTATATGTTTGTCTTATGGGCTCTGCTCTTGGTGGATCATTGGGCATAGCCTTATGCGAGATGTTTGCTGTTTCTTTTAGTGTGTGGTTTAGTGATTGCTGAAGAGCAGTGTTGCTGTAAGGTGGCTTTGGGGGTCTTTGAGATTTGGGAAGGTATATTTTAAGTGCCTCAGCATAAGACAATATGTGTGTTTGGTAAACAGTATGTGTAAGGGATGTACTGTGGGGTATTCTTGACAACCTCATTTGTATGTGAGATTTTTGCTTATGTGGACAGCAAACTCATCACAGACATGGGATAAAGGTGCGTGAACATGACCATAGTACAGCAGCCAACAGTGTTAATCTGTTAGGAACACTGTTCAATCTGTGGTAGTAGCTGTTCCTCCTCACATCTGGTTCCCAGCATGCCATACAATAACAGCCCTGCACTCTGATACATGTTGCCCTGCTGCACTCCATTGTAAGGTCATTTACTCCTATTGGTGAACAATCTCCCTCTACAGTAGCTTAGGGTTTAGAATAGTATGGTGAGGTCACACCATGGCCATCGATGTCACATAACATAGGCAATCTGTATAGGCTGAGGTATATCTCTAACTCTGCCTGTGTGAGTCTGTGCTGTAGTGTCTTCTGTGTCACCTGGTGTCTGTAAATATCATGAATGCCATACCTACAGTGGTGAAATGTAATGTTTATAAACAGAGGTAGTGTCCAGTGCCATGGGTTATTACAGCATGTTCATATCAGCTTGCCTTTGTATAGTATTACTATAGCAATAGTACTATTGTGGAGATCATGTTTATTCTGTGTACTTATAATACCTATGGTGTGTCTCAGTGCATAAGTGTTCACCAGATATTGTCTTACAGTTGCACAAGGACATGCTACAACTGCTACTGTTCCACACACCATTGTTCTTCCAGTTCTTGTTCTTTTGATGTCACCATGTTCTTTGTTCTATGCCTGGGCTATCACCGGCTCTTGAGATGATTGTGCTAAGCATCCTACAACCCAGTGTGGAAGGCTGAAATGATTTGTTATTACCATGCAGTACAGGAATGTACACAGTGACCATAATAGTTGCTGCATAGCTGTGTTCTTAGGAGCACTCTCCCACCAGACATCTATATGAGGACTTGTGCAACATAAATTCTTCTTTAATTGCAATCCTTTTCAGTTCCTGTGCTGTGTTACATGATTCTACTAAGATCAACACATGGTGTGTGGGTGTCATTAACCAAGCTGTAGGGGCTAACTTCTGCCTCCTGTAAAAATAAATCCAGATTTTGGTCATAGTTGTGTCTGTTGCTTGGCTTTCCATGTACATGTATACAGGTGTGTGAGTTCTCCACTCACTACAAGGTATACCATGGGAATGTCATTTGTAATAAAATCATGCACACCATCACGGGATGAAGCTGTGATCTCCAGGATATGTCTGCCTACCCTAAATATGCACTAGAGGTTGACCAAATGTCAAGTGCCTTGAATTGATGTACCTTTTACCATCTGTCCTAGCAACAGCTTTATTGTGAAGCAGGAGAAGTCTATGGTCCCTCGTATTCAGGGGAGATGTGCAGCCCCATAGAAGTGTTTGATGATAGCACAGCACTTTACTGACAGCAATAGGAATTTCTTATAAACCCCAAACTTATGGTTCATAACAGTTAGGAATTCATTTATGTTGTGAGATGCCGCTGACTGGGACACCCCTAATTTATGGCACTGGAATTTCACACATGTGAGTATGCTCAGTAAGAGGCAGTCTTTCATCTGTAACAGGGTAGGGCTTCCCATTGGCTGTATAGACTCATGTCTGCTGTACAAGTTGCAAACAGGCAGTATCTGCTTTCTCCCTCTCTTTGCCTCTACCTATCAATAAGCTCTTTGTCAGCAGGTACAACAGGAGCCACTGACAGTACCTATCCGGGTACACAGAGCATCTGATAACAGCTCTTCTACCCTTAGCAGATTTTCCCTACATGGTAATGATGTCATGAAAGGAAACATTTTGAGTTTGCACGTTCTCCAGCTCAAGCTTAGATTACTTTATCTGCTCAGTGTGATATGCCAGTTTTTACTTCCACCTCATAAGTCATTGTTTTATGAAATTGTACATAATGCATAGTTCACAAAGCTACCCCTTTTGTAGTGCATTTCCTCATTTGAATACTTTATGCTATGTTTTTAGGATCATATTAATACATATCAAACTACAACGGACAAGCAACAAAGTGACACATTGTGGAGATGATTAGGAATTTAAAGAAAAAGTGAAAGGTGTTACAGTAAAAGCAGAGTACGGAGATAAACACTGCTAACAGCACGTAAGGAACTATAGGGTTCCATACACAGTATACCACATGTTCAGCCTGCAAACAGCAATAAGAAAATAAAGAAATAAAATTGTAGGTTATGAATAAATAGGGAAGAGAGATAAAAGCACACAGATTGAAAGGAATTAAAGATACCAAATACATTAAAACACAGGCCGTAAAAATAAACAGGAAAACTTGGCTATGATGGTAGGTGAAATTATTTACAGTACAGATTCTAGGAAACAAGCAGTAATGTAGCAGACTATAACACAGCTAGCTGGCTGACATAACGTGGTGCATGCTTGACAAGTAATGTTGCGTGGGAAGTTGGTATTACATGGCACTTCCCTGTGTTGTATTATTTTCCAGTTAAAGCATAGGACAACAACTTCTGACAGAGTATGGATACTGGTACATATAAGTGCAATGTAACCTAAATTACATCCAGACCAATAAATGATAGGATATAGACCTGAAATTTTAGGCTAGGAAAACTACAACCATGTATCCTCCCCACAGTAGCCAGTCCCTCCCAAAAGTAGTACCTCATGTTTATAATGATCAAGAAATAGATTACAAAATATTGTTTAGCACCTCAGTGCTTCCATTTATAGCCACTCATCATAATCTTCATTAGACATTTACCATCCCACCTATTAATAACTTACCTTCGGAAAGAAATACTTTGTAGTCTAGAGAAGATATATGTTTTAAGTCTCTCCCTCTACCCAGCTATTTGATTATGTGCTGAGCTATGAAGCTTAACCAGAAATAAAACATATAAGTAACGTTAGCTTTCATCTTGTTGTGTTAAGATAAGCTGGATTTAACTGAAAGAGAATATATGTTCTTAGTCATAACTAATATAGTTTATCTTGCTTTCTTGCATTCTCATATTTAGAAAAAAAGTTTCCACCTGCTTTGTATTTTGCATTAGTGTGCTTTATAGGTTCATAGGTTCATAGGTAACTACTAGGCCTGCTTCCCTTGTGGGCATTTTAAGCCTTGCCAAGTTCCCTTTTTGTGGTCAAATCAACCTATCCTGTTTGGTTAGATATTGTCCTTACCCATCCAATGGTAAATAATTATATATTATCCCTAATGGGAATAACTGGGATCATACCATAGATAATTAGAGGGGACCCATGCATGGGATAAAGCATTTAGGAGTTGCCTCTGTCCATTAGTAGTACAGGGGGCAGTCCTGGTATACATTTTCTGCTTCCCATCCATATATCTAAGTTGCACTTGAATGTGGACAGGGAAGAGCTTTGTTTTATGTAGATGGGGACTCTGTTCCAGAGCAGTGGTACCCTCTGTGAGATATACCTGCTCTTCCAAAGTGTTCTGCTGATGTTGCAGAAGAGGTTTAGATCTTTAGACCAACTATTTCTGATAACATTTGACTTACAGATGTGCTGTAAATCCATCAGTACTGGGTCAAAGGATGCCTTGTATGCTAGACTCAGGTCACCTCTTAGCAGTCCATAAGACACCGAGTACAGTGACATAACTTTAAGTCAGTCCATGTGGGACATGTTGTTTAGGCTTTGTATCAGCTTCATAAGGAATATTTGTGGGCATTCCAGTTGTTGCATGGGAGTGGACAGATGCATTCCAAAGGGGGCATTATATTCAATGATTGTCCTATTGAGGGATGAGTAAAGAGGGACAATGGCATCTCTAGATGTAGACGCAATCCATTTTTTTGTCATAAGCTGTGCAATATAGAAGGACTTTCTTACAATAAATGACACATTATGATCCAAAGTTAACCAATATAAAACAAGCCTTGCGGAGTAAATGCTCAGCAGCTAACAACAAAAATCCGGAAAAAATAACAAGTAAATGGCTGCTGTGCAAAACAATGAAGGATGATCCAAAGTTAGGTCACTGTCCACATAAGTTCACAAATCCCAAACAAATAGGTCAGTTCTTATTGGGAGTATTGTTATTGTGGTAGTTGTATGGGATAGATGACTTCTCAAAGGATGCAATAATGCATTTTTTGGTATTTAGTACCAGTCCATGATTATGGCATCAGTTATATATATGGGACAAACCTTCCTGTAGGATGGCTAAGTCATTTGGGCATTCAATGACTGCTCCTAGCTTGCAGTCATCTCTACAGACTTAGTCAGCCAGAGCCCTTTGGCATTGACTTGTACTTCATAAAAGTAGATGCCAAACAGGAGAGATCCAGCATAGAACACTGGG
Source organism: Protopterus annectens (assembly GCF_019279795.1). Classification (NCBI taxonomy): domain Eukaryota; kingdom Metazoa; phylum Chordata; order Ceratodontiformes; family Protopteridae; genus Protopterus; species Protopterus annectens. The sequence continues at coordinate 1,219,410,115 of NC_056745.1, forward strand.
GGACTCCACTGATGACTGGTCTCTGTGGAGACATATATATACAAATCACATATATAAAGATAGATATATGTGTACATATATATATATATATATATATATATATATATATATATATATATATATATATATATATATATACTTCTTCTTCTTTCAGCTTTTTCCCAGTTAGGGGTCGCCACAGCAGATCACCTGTCCGCTCATAATTGGCAGTGGAGTTTTACAGTGTTGAGTTGCCAGCCCAGTGCCCAACCTTCCACAGAAGGCACACACATGCACACACTCACACCTAGGGCCAATTTAGAGTGTCAAATCCACCTACAGCATGTCTTTTGGGATGTGGGAGGAAACCGGAGCACCCTGAGGAAACCCACGCGACCACAGGGAGGACATGCAAACTCCACACAGAAGGCACCCCAGCCAAGAATCGAACCGGAGAACCTCTTGCTGTGAGGTGAACGCTAACCGCTGCACCACCGTGGCCGCCCCTATATATATATATATATATATATATATATATATATATATATATATATATATATATATATATATGTGTGTGTGTGTGTGTGTGTGTGTGTGTGTGTGTGTCTGTGTGTGTGGGTGTGTGTGTGTGTGTGTGTGTGTTTATATAAATCAGGCATTTGAATTAGGAGGACAAATTTAATTGCATTTCAAGGTTCTTAGGCCTGCAATAACTTGAGATGTTTGCCATAATGAGCATTCTTAGGAACAACTCAAATTAAAAAAATAAGTCAGTTTACTGCTGAATAATTACTGCTAAGCCATGATTCTGTTCTATTTTGAACTTTCACTATGATTATTTTTATTTATTTATTTTATTTTATATTTGTTTACTGGGATGGTCTGACTGGGTCAGAAAGACCCCATTTTCAGTGGAGGTCAGGGGAGAAAAGCTCCAGTTACAGACTGTAATGAACAAACTTTTATAAGCAGTATAGTATACAATAATTAAAAGTGCAAATAGCAGAAAAGAAATACAAGTGGTACATACATTGAGATAGAGCAGATGACTAAACATTTTTGGAAGTAAAAGGTAAACATAGTATGTACAATAAAGTAGTAATAGCAGTAGTATATACATTGTGGTGAGGCAGCTGACTAATCATTTTTACAACTTAAACAGAAACATAGTAGGAGGTAAAACATTATATGTACAGTTGACTTTATCAACATCATAGATGGTAGGCATACATAGGTTGGGAGATCAGCAAGGTAAGATAGCAATATAGGAGGGAGTTGGAGGGAAAAAGGGTTAGACAGAAATAGCAGGAGAGAGGGAGGGAGGGAGGGATTGTACAAGGTAGGAGAAGATTAGAGGAGAGATTTTTGTGAGGAAGGGATAGTAAGAGATTGGGAGGGAAAGAGTGAAGGATTTATAAGCCTGGAGAGGGGAGGAGATTAGCCCAGATCAGTGCATAGGCACTGCCAGGAATTATACATATGCTGTTTTAGTGAAGTTTTGAAGGCCACTGGGTTAGGATTACTTCTTATAGGTAGTGGCAGTCAGTTCCAAACTTTTGCAACATAGTGAGAGTATACGCTTTGTCTAGCTGTTTTAGAGGTTTTTTTAGAGAGTGAGGAGTATCTTGTCTTCAGACCTAAGTGTTCTGTTTGGGTTGCAAGATTTGATGATGTTATTTAAAGCTAGACAAGTAACAGGCTTGTAGACCACACTGTGGAGTGCTAATAGTTGGATGTAAAGTAAGTGATTGGGAAATTCTAGCCAGTTTAGTTTTTGTAATGATGTACAGTGGTGTGTTCTAGTTTTTGAGTAGTGGTAAACTTGGACACTTTTTTCAAGCATTGTTCCATTGTGGCTCTAGTGGAGATCTGTAAGTTGGTAGATATAGTGCACCGTAGTGCAAGAATGGTAGAAGGACAGTCTTGGCAAAAGTAATTTTGGTAGAAGATTTTAGGGAGTGTTTGTTTCTGTAAAGTGTGCCAAGTTCCTGGTGAGTTTTCTTTATATTCTGTTGAACATGGAGATAAAACTTTAAGTGATGGTCTAAGACAACATCTAGCAGTTTAGTGTGGTGCACAATTTCAATTGTGGTATTGTCAGCAGAGTGGATTTTGAAATTGTGTAGATCAATAGAGTAGTTTTTTTTTTTTGAAAAAGAAGCAGTTTAGTTTGTTTTAGGGTTAAGAAATAGTTGACATTCAGTGGGCCAGGATTCTATGACAGAGGAAGTTTGTTGTGTAATATTGAGCAGTTGAGGTAGTGTAGGGGAAGTATAGGTAATTGTGAAATCATCTGCATATTGTATGAGTGTCCCACCAGAGGTCACAGTGCATGGGTTGTAAATATGTTGAAAAGCAGGGGTTAAAAGATAGATCCATGTGGGACTCCAATGGGGTTCAGTAGAAAGGGGAGACGGCATTTGGCCATTTTATTGCTTGTTTGAGATTAGATAAGTAACTGTGGAAACATTTTAGGGTCTGGGGGTTAGACCTAATTAGCGAGCATGTTTATGAGTAATGAATGTGTGACAGTGTCAAATGCCTTTGAGAGGTCAAAAACCAGAGCAGATATAAAGCAACCTGTATCTCCTGCTCAGTTTGCTGATTCATTGAGGGCTAGGAGGGCTGTTGATGTGCTGTGGCCTTGCTGGAAACCAAGTTATTTGTTTGTAAGAAAGTTGTTTTGCTGCAAGTAGTTCATAAGTTGATGATGAATACATTTTTCAAGTATTTTGGAGATGGGTGAGAGTATGGCTATGGGTCAAAAGTTTGTAAATTCAGTGGAGTTACCTACTTTGTGAATGGGGATGATATGAGACTGTTTCCAGATGTTAGGTACTATGGATTCAGATATGGATTGATTGATCAAGTTGCTGACTGGTTATGCTATGGAGTCAGCAGATAATTTTAGGTATACAGGTGGGAGGTTATCAGCAGAGGTAGAGCATGGTTTAAGTTTGTGTAGTAGTGTTTTTACAAGACTTGTAGGAATTGGTTGTAGAGAGAAAGTGGTACGGTTCTCAGATAGGGGTTTTGTGCCAAGAAGATGGTGAGGGTCACAAGAAGGTATGTTATTAAGGGAAATTAGGCCACAGGAAGGGGTGTCATTAGGGGAAGCTAGGATGAGGGGTAAGTGTTGGGGGTGTTAGCTCTCAGATCTGGTATGGAGTTTATGAAGTGGATGTTAAAATCTTTGGCAATTTGAGACGGAGAGGCACTGAATGAAATGTTAGGGTCTTTTTTAGTACCTGGGTGTACTAAGATTGATATTGAGGGCAAAAATATTTTTGGATTAGTTCTATGTTCTTGCTGCAGGTGAGTGTAGTATAGTTGTTTGTCTTGTTTTTTTCACTTGGTTACGTAGTTGTTTACAATGTATTAGATCTAGTTCTTTTTTGCTTTTCTTCCATATACCCCAGGCTAATTTCTTTTTTCATTAGATTATTACTTTCTTTGGTTAGCCATGTTATAGGATTATTTTAATCCTTTTTGTGTGAATTGGAGATAGAATATCAAGTAGTTGTATAAAACTGTTGATGAAATAGTGTACTTACACATCTAGTGGTAGTTCCTTCAGTGGCGACCAGTTTATTTTGCTAAGTATTTACCTGAACTTGTCTTTAGAGAAATTAGTAATGCTACTAACTGATATTAGGGTATGTGTTTTTGGTGAGTGCGTGAGTGTTAGCTTATAGGATGGAGTAAAAAGGTAGTCAGGTGTATGTAGTCTGTGGGTGGGGAGTGTATAATATAAGATGGATGGGTTGGGTGCTTGTGGCTGATTAGTATTAATTTGGAGGGCAATATGACTGCTTTAAAGAGTAAGGAGTGGAGCTTATGTAATTAAAAATGTGGGAGTAGTGGAGGTGGTGGGATTTGGTGGTAGGGTAGGGGAGCGGAGTGAGCCCGAGCATCAGACAGGCAGAGACACATCAGAAAAAAACTAACTGGGCAGGCAGAAACGCATCAGAAAAAATATCAGTTTCAGTAAAGTACCACAGGTCAGTGACATTATTTCAAATTAACAAAGTCTCTGTTCACATTCTAAATGTTTTATAGTTTTGTTTGTTACTAATCCCATTCAGGCATTAAGGTTCATAAACAGAAAAAGATACCAGAAAGAAAGACAACTGTATAGTGTGAGATGGGAGGAGGAAAGTCTAGTTATAGTATCCCAGTTGATGTGATCACCACTAAGCTACCTAAGTCCGTCTAGAAAAATAGAAATAATGTTTAACCTACACTCATGTAGACAATTTGAATAATGTTTGGCAATGGCAGGGTAAAGGGTGTGACATACAATATTAGGTTTTGAGGTGACTGTTCGCTTGAGGCGTGATCCTGTTCTTTAAGTGAGATGTTCAAACCATCCAAACCAGGGGAGAATCTCACACTTTGCTAGTAAACAGGGAATTGTATAAGAAAAAGAGTCAAAGAGGAGAGTTAGACTGTAAGCTTGAAGAGAGTAGGATACAGTTTTAACTTACACTACCAACTCTTAAAGATAATGTAATGGAGAACAGAGTTTGAGGGAGCCAGATAGAGCTGTATTATGACTAGAAACTATATATGCTAGCAGTGAACCAGATATAGCAGGAAAGTACTTTTAACTGAAAAAGCTAGCATGTAGAAGTGAAAACAACAAGCAGTGGATCAAATATAGCAAGAGATCCCCTTTGGGAAAAAAACATGCACCCGTGAATTGCCACATAGGTGGCAGTACACTAAACACCGAAAGTGTGGTAAAAGACTTAGGGACACAGGTGGACAGTGGTCTCACCTTCGATAACCACATTGCCATAACAGTCAGGAAATCTTTGTATGTGGAACACCTCATCACTAAGGGCTTTTCATCCAGAAAAAAGGACGTCATTGTCCCACTGTACTCATCCCTCATTAGACCCATTATAAAATACAATGCCCCATTTGGTATGTACCTCTCAAGACATCTGCAACAACAGGAAAGGCCGCAGAAATACCTCACTAAAAGAATCACAGGCCTAAAGCAGATGCCCAATGCTGGCCATCTAAAAAAACTCCACCTATACTCTGTCACATATCATCTACTCAGAGGCGATCTCTGCTTAACATAGAAGGCCATGTCAAACCCAGAGCTGTTGGACATGCTACACTTAAAGAAATCCCAATCACTCAGAGCCACATGCTCCAGGGATCTAAACCTTGTCATCACAATGAACAAAACATGCTGGAGGGATAGTTTCCTGACCCAGAGACTCCCCAGATTCTGGAATAGACTGCCCATACTTGTCAAGCAGAGCACCTCTTTGGCCCTCTTCAAAAGGAACCTTGATGATTGGATGGGAGATAGGAAATTCACCCCGGGGATCAAGTCAGTCGCCCTGCTAGACAGGTGTCCAGGGAAGTAAATACTGTGGGAAGAAATAGCCAGGGAATTGTTATGGCTAGGCTTGTACAGGCCCTAGGGCTGATAGCCTAGTACCAACCTATGAACCTATGAACCTATGAGATAACTGTTGACTAAAGAAATGCTAGCATGTAGAAATAAATCATCAAATACAGGAAATATAAAACATTGCAATACTACAATAGCTCTAATATCTTAGGGTAGCGACAGGTTGAGGAGACCCTGGAGAGGTGGAGATATGCTCTAGAGAGGAGAGGAATGAAGATCAGCAGGACTAAGACAGAATATATGTATAATAATGAGAGGGAGGATAGAGGAATGGTGAGAATGCAGCGAGTAGAGTTGGCGAAGGTGGATGAGTTTAAATACTTATGATCAATGGTTCAGAGTAATGGTGAGTGTGGAAGAGAGGTGAAGAAGAGAGTGCAGGCAGGGTGGAGTGAGTGGAAAAGAGTGCCAGGAGTAATTTGTGACAGATGGGTACCAGTAAGAGTGAAAGGGAAGGTCTACAAGATGGTACTGAGACCAGCTATGTTATATGGGTTGGAGATGATGGCACTGATGAAAAGATAGGAGTCAGAGCTGATGTGGCAGAGTTAAAAATGTTAAGATTTGCATTGGGCTTGACAAAGATGGACAGGATCAGAAATGAGTATATTAGTTGGATGGGAAGTTGGCATAATGGTTAAGGTGTTTACCTTACAAACACAAGGTGCAGGTTTTGATTCTCACTTGGAGTAACTGGCTAGATGGCCCACAAGACAGTTAGTCTAGTACTAACCTATGAACATATGAACCTATTAGAAGGTCAACTGAGAAAGGCAAGATTGTATTGGTTTGGACATGTGTTAAGGAGGGATGCTGGGGTGTACTGGCAGAAGGATGCTAAGGATGGAGCTGCCAGGTAAGAGGAAAAGAGAAAGGCCTAAGATAAGTTTTATGGATGCGGTGAGAGAGGAGGTATTAGAACAGTCAAGGAGATTAGTGGGTAATGAAACCTGAGCTGAAAGTAGTAAGCCAAACTAAATGAAATACCAGCTAAAGAAAAGCAGGCAGGCAGAGATGCATCAGATTAGCTATTTAGTAGAAAATGCTGAAATTTTCAGTCATGTCAGTACCAATCAGCCACCGGCACTGTTTATTGTAAGAGTTTTGATCATGTTCCACAGAAACACTTCCAGAAAAATATATTTCTGTCGCAAATGAAATCTCTTCACAACATTATTACCATGCTTTGCTTAATATTACAATGTATACCTATGAAATAAAAGGTAGAGCTGAAAAAAAAGAATTAACTATTTATACTAAAAATTTGGCATTGCACATTGTCTCAAGCAAAACTTGTTTTGGAATTTGTCCAGTAGGCTTATGTGGAACACTTTTCTCTCATTATTACCCTTCCATGTAGGGTGACATACATGATAGTATTGCATGCTTATGTTACATAATGCATTACTAAGGTAAAATTACATGCCCAGTGAGGCACAGGGTGCAATTGTTAATTAACAAAGATTAAAGTGTTAGCGAATGGAAAGAACAATAAAACTGCTTTAAGAGACACAAATAAAATGATAATGCATCAGTGAAGCTAACAGGGTGAAAATGTAAATACATTTAAACATCACTCATATACTAAAATGAACTTGAGGCTTAAATAGCATACTACAGTTACACAGCATGGGCCCACAATTTTAGACACGAACAATAGAAATGGAATTGCCACACCATGAATGCAGTGACCATATAAAATAAATGAATATTATCCTGAATAGAAAGATTTTTCTAAAGTGTCACCTCCTTAAAATCCAGACACATATGTATGTGCTCAAATTAAACAAAGCGGACAACTAAAAATGCTTCTGTTCAACTACCAAAGTCATTGAAGAAAAGAGAAAGACAAATAGTTGTTTTTTTGTGAGGAGAAAAGTATTTGCCTTTTCTTCAAGTAATGCCAATATCAGGGGTGATTTTAAGTATCAAGGAATGTGAACGGTTTAAGCATGTTGTTCCACATATTAAATTATGAGCACAATTTTTGTTTGCAGTTTCTTAAGAGACTAAGTCACATCACATGCATCCATACCACTTTTATAATTATATTACTGGTATGTGAGACTGTTGCCTTGAAACTATGTACCTCTTGAGTGCATCTTATCTGTTTAAATAAAAAGTGTATAATACTTCTCTGCAGTCAATTTACAAAGGATTTTTTCTAACTATGCACTAAATATATACACATCTATATCTAGCTACGTGTGTGTGTGTGTGTGTGTGTGTGTGTGTGTGTGTGTGTGTGTGTGTGTGTGTGTGTGTGTGTGTGTGTGTGTGTGTGTGTGTGTGTGTGTGTGTGTGTATATATATATATATATATATATATATATATATATATATATATATATATATATACATAGGTTTACTATTAAAATTTCGGGATTGAGATGTCCGCCGGTGGAAAATTCAAAACACAGATGTTCGAATTTTCACCTGGCTGAGCATCTTAATGTCTGAAAGTTTATATTAACGAATCCACTGTGCAATCACTAATATAAACTTGAAGAACTGAGAGATTGTGGTATAGTACGGTATGGGAAATTCATCCCTTTTCTCACTGTTGCGTGATCTCGGAGTTGGAATATATAGTTGGTAGGGGGTGGGGGGCTCAGCCCCCCACAGGATGGTACAGGGGTGTGATGTAAGGTATAGGAGTTTACTTTACGTTAACTCCTATACGGACATCATGTGAAGTTTTCAAAAACAATGTTGAATCTGCTGAATTCGATCACTGGATTCGACATTCTAACTTGTTCTATTTTTGACTTTCGAGGTTTACTTTTGAGATGTCTGTCGAAAATTATTTTGACGTTCGACATATTGATAGTAAACCATATATATATATATATATATATATATATATATATATATATATATATATACACACACACACACACACACACACACACACACACACACACACACACACACACATACACATAGCTAGATATAGCTGTAGATATATGGAACCATACCCTTTGTAGAATAAACATGTAAGAGTGGTACAGGATATGTACGAGGGTAGTGTGACAGCGGTGAGGTCTGCAGTGGGTGTGACAGATGCATTTAAGGTGGAGGTGGGATTACATGAAGGATCAGCTCTGAGCCCTTTCTTATTTGGAATGGTGATGGACAGGTTGACAGACAAGATCAGACAGGAGTCCCCGTTGACTATGATGTTTGCAGATGACATTGTGATCTGTAGTGAGAGTAGGGAACAGGTGGAGGAGACCCTGGAGAGATGGAGATATGCTCTAGTGAGAAGAGCAATGAAGGTTAGCAGGACTAAGACAGAATATATGTGTGTGAATGAGAGGGAGGATAGAGGAATGGTGAGGATGAAAGGAGTAGAGGTGGCGAAGGTGGATGAGTTTAAATACTTGGGATCAACAGTTCAGAGTAATGGTGAGTGTGGAAGAGAGGTGAAGAAGAGAGTGCAGGCAGGATGGAGTGGGTGGAGAAGAGTGTCAGGAGTGATTTGTGACAGAAGAGTACCAGTAAGAGTGAAAGGGAAGGTCTACAAGAGGGTAGTGAGACCAGCTATGTTATATGGGATGGAGACAGTGGCATTGGCAAAAAGGCATGAGTTTGAGCTGGATGTGGCAGAGTTAAAGATGTTAAGATTTGCACTAGGTGTGATGAGGGTGGACAGGATTAGAAATAAGTATATTAGAGGGTCAGCCCAGGTTGGAAGGTTTGGAGACAAAGCCAGAGAGACAAGATTATGTTGATTTGGACATGTGCTGAGGAGGGATGCTGATTATATTGGGAAAAAGATGCTAAGGATGAAGCTACCAGGTAACAGGAAAAGAGGAAGACCTAAGATAAGGTTTATGGATGTGGTGAGAGAGGACATGCAGGTGGCTGGTGTGACAGAGCAAGATGTAAAAGACAGGGAGAAATGGAAACAGATGATCCGCTGTGGAGACCCCTAACAGGAACAGCCGAAAGTAGATGATGATGACCTTTTGTTGAATAAACAGCATGTATGTCTATGCAGCACAATGCTATTATACTATAGATGTCTGACACATCCATCCATCCACAACCACTTTTTTCGCATTTCTACACCTGGGGTTGGGCTGTCACTTTAACAGTGACAGTCATCTAAAGCCAAGGTTTGCACTGCCTGGTGGCTAGATGTTTATGAATTATTTGCACATGGAATGATGGAAGTGCATTTCAGGTTATTTGCAGAAGGGGAAGGTTTCAGTATCCAAAGATAATGTATATTGCTGTCTGTTTCAAAAGGCAAACTTGTGTCACCACCCAGATAAAAAAATCAATTGCTTTATTATCTCTGATCTACTATTACTAACTGTTAATAGTGGCAACCTTTTATTAGTTATTACAATTATTGTACTAATAAAATCTGATATATTTTCCAAATAGTCAGCAACTCCCATGAATAAAATGACACAAGCTGACAGTAAGAAGTATATAAAAAGTGCCATCTTCATCCACTTTACACAACAGCTTGCTGGATGCAAAAGGAGGACACGGTATAAACATTTGGACACTTACTGTGAAAAAGCAGGTATATATGGATGTGATATTGTAATATAGCCACTGTATTTTAGTTTGCTAATATTCCTAGTTGAGACATGCATACTGTTTACTTATGGTTATGCTTCAGGTTTTCATGATTGCAGTAACACCAGCTTAGTACTGTACTACAATAAACTGTCCGTAAATTATTATTGTGCACTCTTCTATATCAGTAATGATTTAAGTATAATAATTGTTTAATGTATTAGTTTCCTAACTTTGTTTATTATATTAATAAATCATGGGATCTTTTAACAAAGAACAACAGTATTGTTTAATTAGTAATATGTCATTCTTAACCTTATACTCTGCTTTGTGTTTAAATCTACAGATAGGCTACCATAATGTTTTCTGGATTGTCCCTTCTTCTGCTGGCAGGCTGTTTCCTCCTAACAGCAGCTGCACAACGTAAGTGTTCCTCTCGTAATAATGTGTTAAATGTACCTTGATAATTACCAATAATAACAAAATATAGTCTTATAGCTTCCAAGATTCTGCTTGAATATCATTGAAAATAAAGTTATAGAAACTAGCTGCACACAGACAAACCAATGTAAATAAATTTCAGTTCTTCTTCAACCCTCTCTAGAATGTTAAAGGCAAATTCATATTGTACTATATTGAGATACTTGTTTTTTCTTCATTCAAGTCTGCAGATTAGTTCATAGTTATATCATTCTAATGGCATGCAAAATATGGTAATGCCACAAATAAATTTTGTTTTCTGTAGAAATTATATATTTTCCTGGAATTTTCTGCAGAACATGAACAAAACTCTTACACTGAACAGAACCAGTGCTTATTAGTACCAGCATGACTGAAATGGTAGCATTTTCTACTAATGAATTACATAGGTAATCAAATGGAAAGTCCAAAACTGAGCAGAATCCTGACTTAGCAGTAATTATTCAACAGCAAGCAGGCATTTTGTTTTATTTTAATGTCTGGTTGTTTCCTAGAATGATTCATTCTGACAAATGCCCACCTTATTGTAGGCCAAACCACATTGAAAAGCAGTTGTTGTTGGCACTGATTCAAATATCTGATTTATTAAGCACACTAATGCCCAATACAACATAGGTAGAAATGTTTTTTTTAATATGAGAATGCAGGAAAGCAGGCTAGAAAAATATTACTTATAACTATAAATAGATACAGATATAGATATAGCTATAGATACGGATATAGATATATGGATTCACTTTATAATCCTGAAATCCTGAAATAACAAATTTCAGAATCTCAAGATCATAAAGCCGAAAAATTAAAATCCCGAAACCCCAGAAATGCAAATTTCAAAATCGCAAATCCTACACCAACCATACACCACACACATATACATACACACACCTTCCCCCTACACACAAACACACAAACCTACACTACATACTATATATATTATAACTATAAATAGATACAGATATAGATATAGCTATAGATACGGATATAGATAAATGGATTCACTTTATAATCCTGAAATCCTGAAATAACAAATTTCAGAATCTCAAGATCATAAAGCCGAAAAATTAAAATCCCGAAACCCCAGAAATGCAAATTTCAAAATCGCAAATCCTACACCAACCATACACCACACACATATACATACACACACCTTTCCCCTACACAGAAACACACAAACCTACACTACATACAAGCAAGGGGGAAAGCCTCCTGCACCCCCCATGTGGGGGGCTGCACCCCCTACACTCCCCTATTTAAATATACTAACTCTAAGGTCACACTACACAGATAAACACACGAAAACAGCACCATACAAGATACATTCCCCTCGAACACACACATCACAGTAACAAAACACACACACACACTAAAGCCCCTAACCAAAACCCTTACACATAAATAGTTACCTGAACTTCCAGCTATCCATTCACAAACTGCAACACCAGAAGCGCTATTTCAACATCTCCTAACTTCGGGATTTTGAAATTCGCACTTCTGAGGTTTCGGAATTTTGAGCTTTCGGCTTTATAATCTCGGGATTCTGGAATTCGATATTTCAGAATTTCAGGATTATAAAGTGTTCCTAGATATAGATATAGATATAGATATAGATATAGATATAGATATAGATATAGATATAGATATAGATATAGCTATACTGTGTTTCAATTAAATTCAGCCTTGACCTTCCCTTTCTCCCAGAATGCATCAAGATTCAAGCTAATATTCATTTACATGTTTCATTTCTAGTTAAGCTTCATAGTTCTCCCCATAATCAAGTAGCTGGATAAAGATAGAGAATATGAAAAACATCTACCTTCCCCAACCTACATCTTGTCATGATTTTTTTTTTCTGAAGGTTCAAGTATCGATGGGTGGGATATTAAATGACATCTGAGTAGACCTCTCAACTGTCCCTATTATGGAGAAATTCACCTATTTTCAGCCCTTATTTAGACCTGCAGATACTGTACCTATTTTTGGAAGTGTATCCCTATTTTGAGGCTTGATTTAGTCCTTGACACAATTTTTGACCCCCAATAATAACTGATATTTGAATCAGTGTAGTACACAGAAAACTTCACTACATCACCAGCATACCAGTGGCACCAATAATTTAAAGAAAGAGGACACATATCTTATATTTCTCTTTCTCAGAATCAAAAATAATTGACCTTGTGTAGTAAGGTTTTGCAATACAGTTCATTAGAGACTATAGATTTAAACTGTCTGTTTGATAATGTGATTGTATTTTCCATCATTTTGTCATTCTCTGTTTTTTTTAATTTGTTTCTGAGTAGTATCCCACATTTCTTATGAAAGTGGGAAGAGTTATGTGCATTGGTATTCTTAACATTTTATGCAAATTAGATGTACAGATTTTTCTCTGGGTGAACAAGCATTTCAAGAGCTTTTGTAGCCATTTTAAATGTCTGCAGGTTAATAGGTATGCTGCGAGTGACTATGAAGAGTGGATATAAATGGAAGCACTAAGTTGTCAAATGATGCTTTGTTATCTATTTCTTGATTATTTCATACATGAGGTATTGCTTCTGAGAGGGACTGGCAGCTGTGGTGAGGATACATGGTTGTAGTTTCCTAGCCTACATTTTCAGCCCTATATCTTATCATTATTGGTCTGGATGTAATTCAGGTTACAATGTATTTATATGTACCATTCATCTACCAGTATGCATATTATGTTAGAACTACTTGGCCCACACCTTAAATAGAAATTAATACAACACTGGAAAATGCTGTATATTGCAAGTTTGCATGTTATATCATACATCAATTCAATCATTGCTTCTCACCAAAGCCACTGCAAGAAATCCACCACAATTAAATACTGGAGTAAAGCTTGTATTTTGTTTAGACAGGGAGTGTTTGCAAGTTTATATTTCTTTCATAAAGATAACTTACTACTGAATTCCAGGATAATAATAGTCTTTCAAAGTAATTATTTCCAAATACCAAGTTACTAAAATATTCTCAGTGAAAAAAAGCCACAGTTACAGAAATCTACAAAACTTAAAGTATTACTGAAACATATCACAAAAGATTTAATGAGACAGAAGTGCAGTTTTTGCAGTTTTGCAAGAAGATTCCTGCAGTATTGAATTCAAGAATTATTATTTCAGCATGCTGTTAAGAATCCCTAGACCACATCTTCCTGTTGCAATTGCTGCACTCTTTTGCACTTAAGTAGCCTTTATTCTAAGAATATGATTTATTTTCTCTCTCTCTGTCATGCAAAGTGATTCTTCCTTATTCCTCCATAACCTTTTTTTATTTCATACATCTTTACTCTGATAAGGCATTTGTTGGAGAAAGGAAATATATCTGTGGTCCAGCACAATACAGTGTGTTAACATGATTCATCAAAAGCAGCAATACAGAGAATGTTTTGAAGCATGTTATGTTTTGAAAATCTGAGTTCTTAATGACAAAACAATCCTAACTAGTGCTGGCAGAAACACTGATGGCATAAAAGTACATGAATATGACAATTGCACAGTAATGCAGTGATGTAAGTAATTAGTGTGTTGTGGTAAGACATACTGCTTGCAATCTATTTATAGTATTCAGAAACATTATTATTTAAATATAACTGTGAATAGTTTTAAATAGTTGATATCTCTGTAATCTTCAATAATAATAATAATAATAAATGAAAACATAAGATATAAAATAAAAAATAAAATAAAAAAAAGAATGCATGGTGTTACTCAAACTTCAACCCCTTAGGTCTTGATATATAATACTGCATTACTGGATTGTTTTTGTATTTAAAAATGATATAACATACAAATTTAAATAAAAATATGAAGATATACAACCCTGTAATAGTAAACCTATTTATTTATATATAAATAGATATGGATATATATATATATATATATATATATATATATATATATATATATATATATATATCCACACACATATACATTTTTACTATTAAAAGATTCATATGAGTGCCTTCTAAATATGGGATGCCATGACAACAGCATCTAAAACCACAACAACATAGTGAAAGAACCCCAAAAATATTTCAAATCAGAAAAAACCCACAGCTGCAAACACAGAAACAAGCAAGTCCAGTGTGGTGCAAGTCAAGGATTTGATATTGTGGGTTTTGGTATGTGTTGAGTTATATGCTCTCATCTGAACATCTCCAGTTTTGATGGAGCTCTCATTGATCTTAGGATTGTAAATCATCTATGTGTGTGTGTGTGTGTGTGTGTGTGTGTGTGTGTGTGTGTGTATATATATATATATATATATATATATATATATATATATATAGGTTGACTATGGCAATGTTGAAACTGCCTTATTCGACTGGCACATGGTCGAAAGGCAGTTTTCCAGGTAGGTAGAATGTCGACCCAAAATCGATCAAGTTACACTACAGCGAACCCGTAGTGCAGGTCAATCATTTTGGTACGACATTGTGCAGGGAGGTCATGCTTCAGTGAGGAACAGGGAATTAGCCTATTTCCTCACTATAGTGTGATCTCAGAGTTGGTATATTTAACGTACAGGGGGTGTGAGGGGCAGAGCCCCCACATGGTGGTGCAGGGGGGCATAGCCCCCCTGCAAAATACTAGAAGTAATGTACCATTAACTGTAAAGTTCAACAGTATGTTAATGTGCATAGCAGGAAGTGAGTGATGTCACCTCCTACTTTGTCGAATACATTGAACCATGGTGGTCAATGTATTCAGTTTCACTTTGGGTTTACATCTGAAATTTCACATTCAGCATTTTGAGTCGACCTTTGTTATTGGTCAGCCGAAGCTGATTCGAACTTTCAGCAGTAAACTACACACACACACATATATATATATATATATATATATCTGTGAGTGTGTGTGTGTGTGTGTGTGTGTGTGTGTGTGTGTGTGTGTGTGTGTGTGTGTGTGTGTGTGTGTGTGTGTGTGTGTGTGTGTGTGTGTGTGTGTATGTGTGTGTGTGTGTGTGTGTGTGTGTGTGTGTATGTGCGTGTGTGCTTATGTTTTTTTGTGTGTGAGGGGTTGCCACTTTTTGTTGAATGCCTGTTTCAGTAACATCTGGATAAATGTCTCTCACTCTAATGTTTGCACAGACAATACTGCATTATTTAAAACATGCAAATTGCACCATTTCTTTGAATTCATTATTTATTAAAAAGTTGTTTCCCCAAGTTTTCTACCAGTTTCATGTGTCTTCCTACTTCCTACTGCTCTGCCTCCTCCACTCCTCAAACATTAGGCTTTTAAACCCCAGACTATTAAACATTGCATTTAGTTGACTGCTATGTTCCTGCATTCCATTGTTCTGAGTTACTGTTTGGCATCCACTCCTCAAACATTAGACTTTTAATACCCAGACTATTAGACATTACATTTAGTTCACTGCTATGTTCCTACATTCCATTGTTTTGACTTACTGCCTGATATTTATCCTCCATTAATCATTTACAGCGATGTTTCCTAATTACAATATCCTTATGAGGGCGATTCTTCAGCTCTAAATAACATCCATTGCTGTTGAAAATGTGTGATCTTTAGATTTGCACCTGCTGTACTCCTCTTCACTTTGTATCTTAAGTTATTTCACAGCTGCAGAGATCTGTGAAACCTTTGTAAGTTTTTCTTAATTGGGCTGCTTCCATGGGCACAACACATTTCTATGACTATTGAACATTTCAGTTATAAAAAGAATTAGATAAAAATCCTCCACAGAAGTATGTTCTTCATTAAATTTTGCATTTAAAACTAATTTTTTCGTGGCTGTTTTTTCTGTATTTTTGGTTCTGATTATGCATTTCAAATTTCATTCCAAATTGTCAGTTCTGAAAATATTATTACACTTTTCTGGAAGACTTTTGTTATTAATCAAAGCACTTTAGGCTTGTTTTTAGTCGTTTTTTTTTTCCTTCAAAAACAAGAAACTACCTTTCTTACTCACATACTGCTCAACTATCCATAACTTTGCAGAATGCTGAGAATTTTGCCTTATATTTTCAGTCATTCCTTATAAAATGTGTGTTTTGTTGTCAACTCATTGAAGATTGAAGTTGCTAAATAATGACACTCATTTGAGTTTCAGACATCATATCCTTCGGAAAATACATACTAATCCAAAACTTGTTATTCCATCAAGTTTTCAATTTTATAAGAGTGATAGTTAAAATATGTCCCTGATTTTGAATCTTTGCCCCCCCCCCCCATTATTTTTGGCTTTGTCCAGAATTCTTTCATAAATCAATGATTATATCTATTTCTATGTTTATATCTATATCCAAATTGCTATCTACATCCATGTGTGTGGTTTATGGTTCTACTGTGAATCATTGATCTTCATGATGCTGAACATTGTAACTGTCAAAAAATAATGCCCAGAATGCATAAGGGTAAACAGTTAACTTTAGCATTTTTGGCAGGCTGTTTATTCAATGTATTTATTTTTTCACTTTGTTAAAAGGGTAGGTGGGCTGCTTCAAGTGCTATTTTCATTCATGACCCAAACCTAAAGCAACAATATGGAGACACAATAAACACACAGCTCTTAAGGCAGACATTGGGATAAATACAACAAAATACAGATATAAAAGCAATACTAATAAATAGGAATATACAGTCATACAAATACTGCTTATTGTTAATAACATAAATTCATTATCGATTTAAACAATATGTTACTCAGTAGGAGATATTTCTTGTACACTTGTAGCATATGACCCATAACAATGCCAAATCAGACATCTCTCAGGTCAGATGACTATTATGAGTGTTTTTTACAGAAGAAATCATGTCCGTTTGTGGAGAATATCAAATTTCTTGTAACTGTGTGATTTGCCCAAAAGCAAAATGCTCAAAGGTAAACTATATCAGTCAGAGTAAATTTAAATGTATCATATTCAGAGGAGATGTATTACTTTCATATGGCTTATTTAATAATAAATATACTCAATGATCTAGAGAATGTCATCACAAGATATGTGTGTGTGTGTGTGTGTGTGTGTGTGTGTGTGTGTGTGTGTGTGTGTGTGTGTGTGTGGTGTGTGTACTTGTCTTTATATATATATATATATATATATATATATATATATATATATATGTGTGTGTATTATAAATTATAGACATACACACACACACACACACACACGTATGTGAGTGCATGTGTGTGGCCGAGTACATGCATGTTTTCATATATGCAGTCTTTTTACAAGACTGTGGAGAAAAAAAAGAAAAATGGAACTGCCTTTACCAACTTGGCTTAGGTAGATCCAAGTATGGTAAATGGCATCTTGTCCATGACCAGAAAAACAGACCACCTTTAGGTCATCCCCATATTTCCAGGACTGAAAATATTAATTCCTCTAGAATGGAGGTTTCTGCACTTAAATAGGAAGATGATACTCAAGGCTCCCCAGTAACATGCTAGGTTATTTGAGACAGAACAGACAGGTCACATATAGAGAGAAGGCAATAGGAATGGTTTAACTGAAGCTGGGATTATTAGAATGCCTCTGCTGAGCAGGATGAAGTCCCCACATCTAAGAAGGATAAAACACTGCCAATTAAATAAAAAAGATTTTTATAGGCTGTGAAAAATCTGTACTGATGTGAATTATAATTTTTCATCTTTTTAATTCATAAAAGATGTTCATAAGAAAGCCCTGCAGAAAGCATTTTGGGAACAAATGGTGAATTAAAAAAAAACTAGATTACAGAATATTTTAAATGATTTGCAGTTTAATTAAATTAGTGGTTTCAATATTCCTCCTCTGAACTGACATCAAGATCAACTCTTTTTCCTTCTAATTGAAATACTTTGATATTAATGTTCATCTCCTACATGGAAGATTACTAATTTTTTGTCATTCATCAAGACAGTCCCACAAAGTTCCAGTATAATATTTCATGAAATGTAGCCTGAGAAAGTGCACAGTCAATACTGTGTTTAAAAAGATGCAAGTATTTCATTTTCTATTGAAAACATAAAAGGCGCATAGTTGTTTTTAAATGATAAGGGCCACTTTTTTATACAGTCTGCCTCTTTCAATGCATAGCAGATAAGCTGCTAATCCTACATTTTCCCACTTCTCACTGAAAATGCCTTATCTCTGTTACATACTGTGATGTTGTGAGGTATTGCCAGCTGTTCCAGGAGAAGTGAGCATATCCTGTTTTTTGTTATTTTGTTCTTTATTTCTTTGTTATTTATAGCACTTTGTGTACTGTGTATTTTTCTAGCTAGTTTCACTGCATGTGAGGTATTAACTGGAAATTGTCAACTTTTATTAAGCATCTGTTGGGTTGTTTGTTTCTAATAACTTGTTGCAGTGAAACTCTTTTTTCTAGAGGCTCCTTTAGCTGTTTAAAACTTTCATTTAAAGGCTCACTGCTGCTTTTCAGCTGTGAGAAACATTTCTGCAGTTTGTTCTAAGTAGTGGGGATATTTGCAGCATTTCCATATTCAGGCTTGTATTTGGGCCTAGTGTTTGTGGAGGCTGTATGTCTGAGCACATATTCAGGGACATCTTGGTTTAGCCAAAGCCATCAGGCATTTCAGTGAGAGAGAATTGTTTGAGGTCATTGGCTGACTGAGGTCACCTGGACTACAGCTTAGACTAAGCACCTCATTGGTTCTTTTGAGATTTTTTTCTTAAAAACTGTCTCAGGTTTCAACTTTCTGTTACCTAAGAAGTTCATTTGTGAGTGTTCTGCCATTTCACACTGAGCTTGATCAAAGGAAGGACACTGAGGAAACTTGGAGCTATAATATATAACATTAAGTATCCTGTTTTTTGTTTATTTTGTTCTTTATTTCTTTGTTATTTATAGCACTTTGTGTACTGTGTATTTTTCTAGCTAGTTTCACTGTGTTTGAGGTATTAACTGGAAATTGTCCACTTTTATTAAGCATCTATTGGATTGTTTGTTTCTAATAACTTGTTGCAGTTAAACTCTTTTTTCTAGAGGCTCCTTTAGCTGTTTAAAACTTTCATTTAAAGGCTCACTGCTGCTTTTCAGCTTTGAGAAACATTTCTGCAGTTTGTTCTAAGTAGTGGGGATATTTGTAGCATTTCCATATTCAGGCTTGTATTTGGGCCTAGTGTTTGTGGAGGCTGTGTGTCTGAGCACATATTCAGGGACATCTTGGTTTAGCCAAAGCCATCAGGCATTTCAGTGAGAGAGAATTGTTTGAGGTCATTGGCTGACTGAGGTCACCTGGACTACAGCATAGACTAAGCACCTCATTGGTTCTTTTGAGATTTCTTTCTTAAAAACTGTCTCAGGTTTCAACTTTCTGTTACCTAAGAAGATCATTTGTGAGTGTTCTGCCATTTCACACTGAGCTTGATCGAAGGAAGGACACTGAGGAAACTTGGAGCTATAATATATAACATTAAGTATCCTGTTTTTTGTTTATTTTGTTCTTTATTTCTTTGTTATTTATAGCACTTTGTGTACTGTGTATTTTTCTAGCTAGTTTCACTGTGTGTGAGGCATTAACTGGAAATTGTCCACTTTTATTAAGCATCTGTTGGGTTGTTTGTTTCTAATAACTTGTTGCAGTGAAACTCTTTTTTCTAGAGGCTCCTTTAGCTGTTTAAAACTTTCATTTAAAGGCTCACTGCTGCTTTTCAGCTGTGAGAAACATTTCTGCAGTTTGTTCTAAGTAGTGGGGATATTTGGAGCATTTCCATATTCAGGCTTGTATTTGGGCCTAGTGTTTGTGGAGGCTGTGTGTCTGAGCACATATTCAGGGACATCTTGGTTAAGCCAAAGCCATCAGGCATTTCAGTGAGAGAGAATTGTTTGAGGTCATTGGCTGACTGAGGTCACCTGGACTACAGCTTAGACTAAGCACCTCATTGGTTCTTTTGAGATTTCTTTCTAAAAAAAACTGTCTCAGGTTTCAACTTTTTGCTACCTAAGAAGTTCATTTGTGAGTGTTCTGCCATTTCACACTGAGCTTGATCGAAGGAAGGACACTGAGGAAACATGGAGCTATAATATATAACATTAAGTATCCTGTTTTTTGTTTATTTTGTTCTTTATTTCTTTGTTATTTATAGCACTTTGTGTACTGTGTATTTTTCTAGCTAGTTTCACTGTGTGTGAGGTATTAACTGGAAATTGTCCACTTTTATTAAGCATCTGTTGGGTTGTTTGTTTCTAATAACTTGTTGCAGTTAAACTCTTTTTCTAGAGGCTCCTTTAGCTGTTTAAAACTTTCATTTAAAGGCTCACTGCTGCTTTTCAGCTGTGAGAAACATTTCTGCAGTTTGTTCTAAGTAGTGGGGATATTTGTAGCATTTCCATATTCAGGCTTGTATTTGGGCCTAGTGTTTGTGGAGGCTGTGTGTCTGAGCACATATTCAGGGACATCTTGGTTTAGCCAAAGCCATTAGGCATTTCAGTGAGAGAGAATTGTTTGAGGTCATTGGCTGACTGAGGTCACCTGGACTACAGCTTAGACTAAGCACCTCATTGGTTCTTCAAGATTTCTTTCTTAAAAACTGTCTCAGGTTTCAACTTTCTGTTACATAAGAAGTTCATTTGTGAGTGTTCTGCCATTTCACACTGAGCTTGATCGAAGGAAGGACACTGAGGAAACTTGGAGCTATAATATATAACATTAAGTATCCTGTTTTTTGTTTATTTTGTTCTTTATTTCTTTATTTATAGCACTTTGTGTACTGTGTATTTTTCTAGCTAGTTTCATTGTGTGTGAGGTATTAACTGGAAATTGTCCACTTTTATTAAGCATCTATTGGATTGTTTGTTTCTAATAACTTGTTGCAGTTAAACTCTTTTTTTCTAGAGGCTCCTTTAGCTGTTTAAACTTTCATTTAAAGGCTCACTGCTGCTTTTCAGCTGTGAGAAACATTTCTGCAGTTTGTTCTAAGTAGTGGGGATATTTGTAGCATTTCCATATTCAGGCTTGTATTTGGGCCTAGTGTTTGTGGAGGCTGTGTGTCTGAGCACATATTCAGGGACATCTTGGTTTAGCCAAAGCCATCAGGCATTTCAGTGAGAGAGAATTGTTTGAGGTCATTGGCTGGCTGAGGTCACCTGGACTACAGCTTACACTAAGCACCTCATTGGTTCTTTTGAAATTTCTTTCTTAAGAACTGCCTCTGGTTTCAACTTTCTGTTGCCTAAGAAGTTCATTTGTGAGGGTTCTGCCATTTCACACTGAGCTTGATTGAAGGAAGGACACTGAGGAAACTTGGCGCTATAATATATAACATTAAGTATCCTGTTTTTTGCTTATTTTGTTCTTTATTTCTTTGTTATTTATAGCACTTTGTGTACTGTGTATTTTTCTAGCTAGTTTCACTGTGTGTGAGGTATTAACTGGAAATTGTCCACTTTTATTAAGCATCTGTTGGGTTGTTTGTTTCTAATAACTTGTTGCAGTTAAACTCTTTTTTCTAGAGGCTCCTTTAGCTGTTTAAAACTTTCATTTAAAGGCTCACTGCTGCTTTTCAGCTGTGAGAAACATTTCTGCAGTTTGTTCTAAGTAGTGGGGATATTTGTAGCATTTCCATATTCAGGCTTGTATTTGGGCCTAGTGCTCGTGGAGGCTGTTTGTCTAAGCACATGTTCAGGGACATCTTGGTTTAGCCAAAGCCATGAGGCATTTCAGTGAGAGAGAATTGTTTCAGGTCATTGGCTGACTGAGGTCACCTGGGCTACAGCTTAGACTAAGCACCTCATTGGTTCTTTTGAGATTTCTTTCTTAAAAACTGTCTCAGGTTTCAACTTTCTGTTACCTAAAAAGTTCATTTGTGAGTGTTCTGCCATTTCACACTGAGCTTGATTGAAGGAAGGACACTGAGGAAACTCGGAGCTATAATATATAACATTAAGTATCCTATTTTTTGTTTATTTTGTTCTTTATTTCTTTGTTATTTATAGCACTTTGTGTACTGTGTATTTTTCTAGCTAGTTTCACTGGGTGTGAGGTATTAACTGGAAATTGTCCACTTTTATTAAGCATCTGTTGGGTTGTTTGTTTCTAATAACTTGTTGCAGTGAAACTCTTTTTTCTAGAGGCTCCTTTAGCTGTTTAAAACTTTCATTTAAAGGCTCACTGCTGCTTTTCAGCTGTGAGAAACATTTCTGCAGTTTCTTCTAAGTAGTGGGGATATTTGTAGCATTTCCATATTCAGGCTTGTATTTGGGACTAGTGTTTGTGGAGGCTGTGTGTCTGAGCACATATTCAGGGACATCTTGGTTTAGCCAAAGCCATCAGGCATTTCAGTGAGAGAGAATTGTTTGAGGTCATTGGATGACTGAGGTCACCTGGACTACAGCTTAGACTAAGCACCTCATTGGTTCTTTTGAGATTTCTTTCTTAAAAACTGTCTCGGGTTACAACTTTCTGTTACCTAAGAAGTTCATTTGTGAGTGTTCTGCCATTTCACACTGAGCTTGATCGAAGGAAGGACACTGAGGAAACTCGGAGCTATAATATATAACATTAAGTATCCTGTTTTTTGTTTATTTTGTTCTTTATTTCTTTGTTATTTATAGCACTTTGTGTACTGTGTATTTTTCTAGCTAGTTTCACTGTGTATGAGGTATTAACTGGAAATTGTCCACTTTTATTAAGCATCTGTTGGGTTGTTTGTTTCTAATAACTTGTTGCAGTGAAACTCTTTTTTCTAGAGGCTCCTTTAGCTGTTTAAAACTTTCATTTAAAGGATCATTGCTGCTTTTCAGCTGTGAGAAACATTTCTGCAGCTTGTTCTAAGTAGTGGGGATATTTGTAGCATTTCCATATTCAGGCTTGTATTTGGGCCTAGTGTTTGTGGAGGCTGTGTGTCTGAGCACATATTCAGGGACATCTTGGTTTAGCCAAAGCCATCAGGCATTTCAGTGAGAGAGAATTGTTTGAGGTCATTGGCTGACTGAGATCACCTGGACTACAGGTTAGACTAAGCACCTCATTGGTTCTTTTGAGATTTCTTTCTTAAAAATTGTCTCAGGTTTCAACTTTCTGTTACCTAAAAAGTTCATTTGTGAGTGTTCTGCCATTTCATACTGAGCTTGATCGAAGGAAGGACACTGAGGAAACTTGGAGCTATAATATATAACATTAAGTATCCTGTTTTTTGTTTATTTTGCTCTTTATTTCTTTGTTATTTATAGCACTTTGTGTAATGTGCATTTTTCTAGCTAGTTTCACTGTGTGTGAGGTATTAACTGGAAATTGTCCACTTTTATTAAGCATCTGTTGGGTTGTTTGTTTCTAATAACTTGTTGCAGTTAAACTCTTTTTTCTAGAGGCTCCTTTAACTGTTTAAAACTTTCATTTAAAGGCTCACTGCTGCTTTTCAGCTGTGGAAAACATTTCTGCAGTTTGTTTCCCACCCTCCCTCCTTGTTGGTATAGTGTTTTTATAGTTCGTGACTTTGCAGTTGCCCGCCCCTAGTGTAAATTTGATCTGGGACCCTCCTCCCAGTCTAGTGTCATTGCCTCATTCTACCAGTACAGGGAGAACATTTGAGAAGGCCAATCAACTTAGTTTCTGCTACTCCTTTCTCTCTTTCCACTTAACAAAAAAAAAAATGTATCTGTTTTTACTGTATTTGTGTTTCTTCCTACTTTATTTTGCTTTTGCGTCATCTTAAAATTACTCAATTGTATTTATTAATGCTTGGTGTAACTCATTCTAAGCCTTTTAGTTTAAGCACTTGGGCTTCAGACCAGTTGTTTTACATTAAGAAGGTTTGTGGTCTGCACTGTAGTGGCAGAACAGGTAGCTTACATCCTTCTAAGTTGGGAACTGCTGATGGAGGGCTCAGTGTCTGTTATTCTAAAAGTGTATTAATTCTGGTTTAAGCACTTGGGCTTCAGGCCAGTTATTTTACATTAAGAGGGTTCATGGTCTGCACTCTTGTGGGAGGAGAGGCTGGACTCTGCCCTTCTGAGCTGGGAATTTCTGGTTAAAGGCTTATAGTGCCTGCATATTTGAACTGCGTCTTACTGAAATTGGTACACCTTGTTTGCTGTAGCATAGACCTGATCCAGGCCTGCTGAATCTAGCTTTGTTTGTATAACTTGAGCACTACTCCAGGCAAGTATTCAATTGTATTTATTACTGCTTGGTAGTAACTAGATTAAAGTGTAGCTATCATTCTAAGTCTTTTGGATTAAGCACTTGGGCTTCAGACCAGTTGTTTTACATTAGGAAGGTTTGTGGCCTGCACTGTGGTGGCAGGACAGGTAGCTTACATCCTTCTAAGTTGGGAACTTCTGATTGAGGGCTCAGTGTCTGTTATTCTAAAAGTGTATTAGTTCTGGTTTAAGCACTTGGGCTTCAGGCCAGTTATTTTGCATTAAGAAGGTTTGTGGTCTGCACTCTTGTGGGAGGAGAGGCTGGACTCTGCCCTTCTGAGCTGGGAATTTCTGTTTAAAGGCTTATAGTACCTGCATATTTGAACTGTTTCTTACTGAAATTGGTACACCTTGTTTGCTGTAGCATAGAATAGATCCAGGCCTGCTGAATCTAGCTTTGTTTGTATGCTTGTTGTTTGTTTGCTTGTTATTTCCCTGAAACGCTAATTTCACCTAAAACGCGGCTTTTCAGTGCTTCTGTGGATCCCTAGTGATATCTGCATTGCTTACTGTACTTATTTCCTTGTTTCACTTGAAAGAAAGTTACTGTTTGTCGTTTTTGCATTTAAGTTACCTGTAACACATTGCATTTAAGTTACCTGGCACTTGCTCACTAAGTCAGCACTAAAAAATTAAAAGCACTACACCCTCACAAACTACCCTTGAGTACCTTGTTCCCCATTGGCCCTTTTTTCAATTATAAAGGAATTCCCAATACTATTCTAGCATGTCCAAAGGTAAGTTGTCAATCTCCTCTCCGGTCCAGCTAGTGAATCTGGGAATCTTGAGGCAATGTTACAACTGCCTCATGTACACAGACAACCCTCTCCTCCTCCCAACAAATTCCAACACATGTGAGAGATGCAACCATATAGCCAAACTGGAGGCTAACCTCTCTCAACTCAGTACTGGCGTAACCAGTCAGGAGGAGAAGAAAACCACACTCACTACATTTCCAGTCTCACATAGACCTACCACGACAGCAAACCAAACACATAAACACACAAAAAACATACTCGGAGGCTCCAAATAAAAATCTGCCTAAGCAGCAGAGACCGCCAAAGCAGACACCCAAGCAACCGCTACCCCAAAACAAAACATGTGCAACACATAGCTCACAAAGCCAGTGTGCCGGACAGTCACTTAAGGCTAAACAACACACCTGATACACTTGTAATAGGTGACTCTATCGTCAGGCACACTGACGTCCCGCTCACCAGGCTGAACAAGGAGAAGGTCACGGTGAGCTGCCTGTCGGGCGCTAGGATCCGCCACATAACACAAGCACTCAGGTCACTCCAAGGCAAGTACAAATATGACTCAGTCATTGTCCATGCTGGTGTGAATGACCTGAGACGTACCTCCCTGGACTACATGAAAAGAGACATAGAGGAGCTTTCTGAGCATGTAGCCCAGGCCGGTATGACCCTGACCTTGAGTAGCATCTTACCCTCACCAAGAATGATGCCACAATATGAAGACAAGATGATCAATTTCAACAATTGGCTTAAGTATTGGTGTCATTCAAAGGGGGTCCAATGCCTGTCAGCCTGGGATAATATGCTCGACAAGCCACGATGCTTCGCTAGGGACGGCTTGCACCTGTCACCCCTGGGCTTTCGGATATGGGCAAACACTCTTGCTACCCCCATAGTGCCTTTTTTAGGCAAGGCTCAAAAGACAAACCCACCTCCATAGGTATCACAAGGGATAAGAAACTAAGAGTAATGCTACTCAACGCCAGAAGTCTAAACCTCAAGATGCACACACTCGAAACTCTCCTTAGCATGGAGAACATCGATATCTGTGCAGTAAAAGAGACCTGGTTCAAGGCTCCAAGAGAGCACCCCAGGAATACCAGGTTATATCTCATACCATGCTTTTCGACCCCAAAACATGGACCGAACCACAAAAGGAGGGGGAGTATCAATATTCGTCAAAGATACCCACACCTCCAGGTTGATGGAACAGCACGAAGCATCAGAGACTATCCATGTGCAACTAATAGTGGGTAAAACTGCCTTCCAGTTTATAGCCTGCTACAGACCACCCTCCCAAACCCAGGAACTCCACTCGGCCTTCCTGAGAACACTGGAAAATATGAAGGTCTCTCCAAACACCATTATATTGGGCAACTTCATCTACCCAAACATAGACTGGGAGCATTACTCTAGCTCCAACACCCTAGCTAAAAAGGTTCCTAGAATTTATAAACTCAAATGCTATGGAACAACTTGTTACCACTCCCACAAGAGGGGAAAACATACTGGACCTGATCATCACCAACATGGGGACTCTATGCTCCAGACCAGAAGTGTATCCCTCACTGGTAAGATCAGACCATAAACTAATCTCACTGGATATTCACATCCCGACCCACCCCCTGCCCAGAAAACCACAGTGAAAAACTTCTCTAAAGCAAATTTCACACTCCTCAAAACTGAGGTGGAATCCTTCAAAGCCCCCGGGCCTGTGGAAAATACAGCCCAGACCACAGAATCCTTTATAAATGCATTCTATGAACACCTTCAGGAATGCATAGATCATGCAATCCCAAATAAAACCAAGACCCAATCCTCCAAAGGCAGACGTCCTGTCGGTGAACCCCAGCCATAAACAAACTATACAATAGAAGGAGGAAGCTACTACATGATAGAGCAAAATCCCAAAAAGGGAAGGCATCTCTGATCAGTATTAGCAAAAAACTACGGGCACTCATAAAATCGTCTAAGGCCAGCTTTGAGAGAAAAATTGCACAGGACACTAAGGATAATCACAAGGCTTTCTTTAGTTATGTTAGGAACCTGGGTGGGAATTCCCAGATATGCTCAGAATTAATCCAAAATGACAAAAAATACACCGAACCCACAGACATTGCCAACATCCTAGCTGACAGATTCAGTGCAAACCCCCCCCCAACAAAAGGGCAAATATCTATCCCAGCAGAGTGCTACCCCCCTGACATCTCAGATGCTCAGGTAAGAGCCGCCCTCTCCAAAGCAAAAAACACAGCATCAATGGGACCAGACAGTGTCCCAGGCTGCGTCCTACATGAACTCCAAGAACAGCTAAACCCAAACATAAAACTACTGTTCAATCTCAGCCTTACTACAGGATATGTACCCAAAGAGTGGCGTACAGCAACAGTGGTCCATCTCCACAAAGGTGGTAACTCAATGGATCTTGGAAACTATTGCCCCATAAGCCTGAATGGCTTGGTCTGCAAAGCTATGGAAAGGATCATTATGGGCCTCATAAATAAAGATATTGGGGACCTACAGACATTGGATCCTACACAGTTCGCCTTTGTTAAGGGCAGATCCTGCCTCTTAAACCTGGTCGCTTTCTTTGAAACAGTCACCAAAGCCATTGACGAGGGAAAGGTGGTCCACATAGCCTACCTGGACCTCGCAAAAGCCTTCGATACAATACCCCACTCGGGCATTATAGATAAGCTCACCAGCTTAAATATAAACCCCTATGTCACTAGATGGTTTGCAAACTGGCTCAAGGACAGAACCCACATGGTTAGAATTGCTGGAGCCATGTCAGACTCCAAACCAGTTACAAGTGGCATCCCACAAGGCTCAGTCCTGGGACCTCTCTTGTTCAGTATATATTTCTCGGAGGTACAGGCCAACACGGAAGGACTGTGGCTGACCAAGTTCGCAGATGACTGCAAACTGGGTGCCATAATAGACTCTCCAGCCAACACAAGCATCCTCCAAAAGGGCCTCATAGAAACAGACAACTGGTGCCAGAGCCATGGCCTCAAGCTAAACGCCAAAAAGTGTATAGTCATCCCCTTTGGCAAAAACAAAGTGCCCACAAGTTACCACATAGGTGGTAATCCAGTAAGTACAGAAGAAGTAATTAGGGACCTGGGGACCCAAGTTGATAGCAATCTCTCATTTGACAACCACGTGGCCAAAGTGGTTAGAAGAACATTTTATATAGCCCATCTAATCATGAAGGGATTCACATCTAGATCAGGGGAGGTCATCGTGCCTCTTTACTCATCCCTCATCAGGCCCATAATTGAGTACAATGCCCCTTTTGGGATGTACCTTACCAGACACCTGCAGCAACTGGAAAGACCCCAAAAGTACCTCACCAAGAGGATCAAAGGGCTCAAACAGATGCCGTATGCTTCCTGGTTAAAGAAACTCCATCTCTACTCAGTAGCATACCACCTGCTCAGAGGCCATCTGTGCCTGACGTATAAAGCCATGTCCAACCCGGAATTAATGGACATGCTGCACCTCAGAAAATCCAAATCCCATCGAGCTACACACTCGGGAGACTTGAACCTCAGCACTGAAATAAATAGGACATGCTGGAGGGACAGATTCATAACCTAGAGGCTCCCTTCACTCTGGAATAAAATCCCAGTCCAGGTTAGGCAGAGTCCCTCATTGACTCTCTTCAAGAGGAATCTTGATGAGTGGATGGGCGATCGTAGGTTTACCCCGGGTATCACTTCTGTGTCACTGTTAGACAGAGGCACAGTATACTAACCCCGAAAAAGGGCATAGTAAAATTAATTTAAAATGGGTGGCGAAAGCCAAACACACTCTGGCTAGGCTTATAAATGCCCTAGGGCAGATAGCCTAGTAAGAACCTATGAACCTATGAACCTATGAGTGGCATTTGCCAGCATAGCTGGCTAAAGTTTTGTAAATAATCATATGTCATTTGACTGTCACATTAGTTTGTACAGATGCTTATATTAAAAATGTATTTTGAAAATTTGCTTGTGTTAAAAATGCTGCAACAGAATCTTAACAGAGTTCTGAATGTGTACTGTGCCACAGTCAGGTGACTAGATGTGATGTCACTCTATAACCAGCTGAAGGACGGAACTCTGGTAGCAGCAGTTTGTTTTTTGCTTTTCTTTGGAACCAGATATAAAAGATCTATGCCAGTTATCACAGTTCAGTTGTTAGTTGTTCAGCTGTTATTTGTACAGTTCAGTTAGTGTGTAGTATCTCATCTTTCCTTGTGGAAGTGAGCATCTCAACAGTACATCTTGCCTTTCGATATTAAGTGAGTTAACTAGGACAGTTTCTCTTTAGTTCAGTTAGGAAAAGTACCGTGAGATTAGTTTAGTATTATTTCTTTTTCTGCATCTGGGAGATTCTATCCAACTGTGTTATTTTTATATTTCCCATGGTCGAAACTCTGTTGTTCATTGTAACCAAATATTAAGTATTCTCCTGTTCTCCATTATTAAATATTTTTCTACCTTTTCATTGTGGCTGGTCTTTCTGAGAATACTTTTAACATTCTGAGAGTATGTGTGCTTATTCTAGTGACATTGTGGTCTCTCTGATAAGCCTTACTACTTTGATCACACCCTACCATTTATATCAGTATTAATTTGACACAATATAATCGGTTACCATTTAAAAAAGCCTTAGACTGAGTGTCTGGCTGGTGGCAGTAATCTACTGTGTAGTCTGGAGAGAGGGGACACAGCTGGTGAATCTCTGTCAGCCTTTCCCAGGTGTGTGTGTGTGTGTGTGTGTGTGTGTGTGTGTGTGTGTGTGTGTGTGTGTGTGTGTGTGTGTGTGTGTGTGTGTGTGTGTGTGTGTCTGTGTGTGTGTCTGTGTGTGTGTGTGTCAGATACTTGGAAATGGGGGACACAGCACTCTAAGGTGAGTCTTATTTGGGATCTGGAGAGACAGAGAGTCCAGTCCCAATGGAACGTGTTCCGTGTGCTCTTGGGGGAAATTTAGTTTGATGCAGAGAGCTGCATTTGAAATACTGTGTAAATCCATTCTTGTTTTTAGTAACTGGCTCTCACTGGCATCAGTAGTGAGGACTGAGACTCCTTGATTACTAGCTTGGGTTAAAGAGGGGCACGTCATATATACATTCACAAATGTTATAATTTTTTGACACCACTTTCTTTTATGAAAGTACTCCAATTTTCCACCACCCCTTCTGTGAACAAATTCATCACTATATATCCCCACACAACAATACATTTTTTTTCCATATTTAGTTGTGTGGCACAATAACACATTGGTTAGCACTGGTGTTTCAGAGTGACTGGTTGTCTAATTCAATTCTTGGCTGAGGTGCCTCTTATACAGAACTTGTACATCTATCCAGTGTCTGTGTGGGCTTTTACTTGAGTGTTGTATTTTGTTGTCAAATCACAGGCATAGTTCTTAAACTTCCATCTCCAAAATTTTGAACTCTACCTTTCATAATGTGGAACACGTAGGTAAAATATGGAACACTTACTAACAGCCTGCTAACAGCCTCATACAGGGAGCTCACAGAATGATTAAAATATGTTACTTTGCATTTATAAAATGTTCTTTAAATAAATTACTAAGATTCAGTATCATTTATCATGGATTTCAGTCAAAAGTTCTTAACACGCAATGCGTGACACACCCTTTTAATGTGGAACTATAAGGAACATGGATTTTTTAAGACTCAGAATGAGGAACATTCTTTGTCTTGAAGTACACTTGGGAGCTACATTTGCAGGCATGCCATAGGGAATTGCATTCCTCCAAGTTGCTTGTTGGTATATGCATTGTGTAAGGGAATGGGTGTGTCCATTTGTGGTGTATTGGAGTCCCTTTCAGAAGAAGTTTGTCTACCTTGAACCCTTTGAGTGCTGGAATAGGCTCGAATTCCCACACCAGCCTAAAATGGATTAAGTCAGCAAATGAACAAATTAAGTATTTTAGGCACTTGTTAGACTGTTTATTCTATAGTTAGTAAATGACAATGTCAGTGCTCCAGCTATCATTGTTCCAACAAAAGTTAAGATTCCCCATTATATGCATCTCAGACTAGTTGTTTATTCAGTACATTCTCACATAAAGGAAGCCCTTTAGTAAGCTGGCAGGTGGTATGTGTGTATTGTTGACCTTTTATATTAATAGCCATAGCAATTTAAAATATGCCAGATATAAGTCTTAAGGTACACTTATGCAGTCAGTGGAATGCATTATGTGAAATCAGTGTTCATGTAAGATATTAATGCAATCACTTGCTTTATTCATCGTGTATGTTTCAATTGATTATATTGGTAATCTGATACAAAAGTATTAGGAAACAGTTCAATCATCTTTATACATTATGCTTACATTCCTTTAGAGCTTCACAAGGTACAACAACATAACAACAATAGTTTATCATGCATGCTTTTTATTGTTCATTTATTTGCCTGTTTCTAGTGGGAAGTTAAAACACATCATCTTTTAAAAGGCAGATCCACATTTCAAAGAAAGTAGAAAGCACACAAACAGCGATCTTTATAGGGAATTAATAACAGAAATATGAATAAAAACAATGACCTGATTTAGTACTGAATAAAATGTATCATTCAGGAAACTGGATTTTGTGATTTATTTTATGAGTAGCACAGTTAATATATAGAGAAATATCTGTATTAGTATGGCACACAGTTATCTGTACTAATGTGCATATAAATAAGTGTGTGTCTAGCAGAGCAATCTACATATGATTTCTAAAGTAATAATGAGTCTTTTGCATGGTCAGTCTAAACCTTTCTTCCACTCCATGACAAGAAATCCATTATTACATTTGTCAGATAATATTTAGGTACTGCTGTAAGTGAATTTATAATTTATGTCACACATGAATGAAATGTACATTCTCTGGCAGTGCAGTTTGCCTCTTTTGACTAAGATTAAATAGAACTGCACACTAATAATGACATGAATTTAAAACAGATGCAATACTGCAAAATGGATAGCACCACCATCGCCCATTTGTATTGTTTTAATGATTGCACAAGCAGTGTCACATTCCTGCACCTGTTCTCCAAATTACACAGTCTATGTTTAGCTTGAAAGCCTGTCTAACAAGTACTTTGTCATAACTGTGTGGACTCACCTCATACCTGACAGAGGGAATGATACCATTACAGTCAGGCAAATTGTACTGTATTTTAACTGTGAACAGACACAGACCAACACAAATCAGAGTAATCCAGGAATGTGGAAACCAGTATTACTTCATACAAGAGCAACATGCACATTAGAGTAATCCAGAAATGTAAAAAAAACAGTATAACTTGTTACAAGACCAACACATATCAGAGTAATCAGGATTGTGGAAACCAGTATATCCTGGTACAAGACCAACACACATCAGAGTAATCCAGGAATGTAGAAATCAGTATATCCTGGTACAAGACCAACACACATCAGAGTAATCCAGAAATGGTGAAACCAGTATATCCCAGTACAAGACCAACACACATCAGAGTAATTCAGGAATGTAGAAACCAGTATGACTTGTTAAGGTTTTTTTCACACTGGCCATTACATCTTAAAATGTGCAATGTAAGACTCCACTACACTGATTAGTTCTTTTACAGTATGAGAGGCATAACGGCATAATAGGTTCATAGTTTCATATATAAGTACTTGGTATTCGGTCTGCAGATTATCACAATCCAAGCCAAAAAAAAAAAAACTATTCAAAACCTCCCTCCCTGTATAGGAGGACAAGGTAAGATAGACCATTGCAGAATCTGAAGCTGCCCGTCCAATTATCTAGCTTACCTTGAAGGTGGCAAGGGTGCTTCTCTGACATGCAGTGGAAGTTTCTTCTTTAGATGCAGAATATATTGAGATATGAACCTATCAAGTCAGCATGTCTTATTTATCTGTTGACGAAGCCTTAGGCCATTAACCAGATATTTGAGGTACCATTCGTTCTGTGAAGGAAAATGAGATCGAAGAGGATGGAATCTTTTGTGGCTCAAAAGGTTAGCACAGATCTCCAAAGAGGAGTCTATATAAGACTAAGTAAAGAGAGAGAAAAAGTGAGCTGCCAGTCTTGATAACTAAGATTTTTGATGCCAGTGATCTTTTTATTATGAATCCCTGAAGTCTGTCATGTTAAGTGATATGTTTAGACAAATACATGGCAAAAGGCGCAGCATTATATTCAATGATGGGTCAGATGAGATAAGAGTTCTAGGGAATTCAAACGTCTTTGTCTCTAGTAGAGGTGCCTTTGGAAAGTAGATGAGCCAGATAAAAGGCTTTCTGAATTACTGTGGAAACATGATGGTCAAATGATAAGGTATTATCAACAACAGTGCTTAGATCCCTTATGATAGTGCCTGATTGGAGACATGTGTCACCTACATGGTATGAGAAAATTATTTGTTTACCAAAATGAGCAATACTACTTTTTTCACATTTAATTGTTGGCCCTTAGCCTCACACAAGTTGTTAATGTGACCTAACCCAGATTGGAGAAATTGTGACTCAGTAGAAGATAAAATAACAACACCCAATCTACAGTTGTGTAAAAACCTAGATAACCATACACCAGGAGTGTTGGCCTGAAGTTCTGAGAAATAGATGTCAAATAGGAGAGGGTCCAACACTGAATCCTAGGGTACACCATTAGCAACTTCTTAGCTTTTTGAAGTGGCATCTTTGACTCTAACTGCCTAGATTCTGTCAGACAACCATTTATCATTCCATCACACAACATAAAGATTTATATTCAGATTGAGACCTCTTTCAGTAATGACTGCATGGAGACTAGTGCGAAAGGAATTTGCCAGGTCCAGATATGCTGTACATGCTGCATAACAACTATCCACTGCTTTTGTTAGTTTTTCAAAGAATTAGTGAGGTTAAACAGGCAGAATCTTTCTTTGAAAATAGCAAACTGGAGAGCTTCCAGGGTTAGGAGTTTTATAATATCCAGACTAATAATGCATGAGATGATACACTCCATAGCTTTGCATATGAGTCTAGTGAGACTAATAGGTCTGTAGTCACCAGGGTCCATGGATATGCCATCTTTGTGTAATGACATTGCAATATTTGTTTTCCAGGTTTCAGGAATGTTACCAGTGGAGAGGCTCAGATTAAAGAGGTTAAGTAGGGCTTCAGACAGGCCATAATTGGCACTGATAATCAGGCAACCTGGTATAATGTCGGGACCCATGGATGAGATCTTCTTAGCTTTTGACAGGTTTGAGTGAACTCATTCCATAGTAAATAATGAGGGTGGTTTGAGTTTGTAAAATCTGTGAGATACCTATAATTGCAGAGGAAGGAAATTTGCACTAAAATAAGATGTTTGCTATTTCCTTTGAGCCAGAGTGAGCAGTATTAATGTGGCCTACCTGCAAACACTGTTGGATATTGGTTCTTCATTTTCTGACATAGTCTAATAAAGATTTGTAGCAATGTTTGTCTTTGAAGGTCATACTCAGCTTTAAGCTTCCTAATGGTTCCTTTTAGCAAAATTAACTAGTTAGTTTAAGAGTGACTGCGGTGGTGGTGCTGCGGTAGTGTTGTCGCCTTACAGTAAGATGTTGTCCTGTTCGATTCTCAGCTAAAGCGTCTTCTGTGTGGAGACATGCGTGAATGGGCGTACCTTCATTGAAGGTTGTGCGTCAGAGCTGGCAAATTGGCACTTTAAAATCTACTGCCAATCATTAGCAGACCGGAGTTCCGCTGTGGCGACCCCTAAAGCCGAAAGACACAAAAAAAACTAGTTCGTTTAAGAGTACTCTTAAAGTAGGTAGAATTAGACTTCTAATAAGCATTAAGCAGTTTTTTTCTGTTGTTATATAATTTATTTATGTAGGTATTCCACCACAGCGATTTGTTTTTTTTTAATTTCTAATTATATTTGATACAGATAGGGACTGCCTTATCAACCCAACTACTTAAGTTGGAGTGGAAATTAGAGGAATAGGGAGCAGCTTTAGCAAGTTGATCTAGCAAAGAAGGATTACAGAGTTATTTATTTAGGTAATCAAGTACATAAAGAGGGTTTGCCTTTTAGAAGTCCTAAACGCAGAGGAATTTACAGAGGAAGTTTCAGAAGTTTTAAAAGGAAAAGGTCACTAATTTACAATCTGATTTAATAAGGTGAAGTGATACATATGGGGATGTGCAAAAAGTGGTCATATCTGTGAGGACTAGATCAAGGATATTGGGGATGGTAAATTATTTGTAAAAGGGAGTTAGCATTTGCATTGTTAAGGAAGTACTGGGCATGTCAACCATTGGCAATACAGATAAGCCTGTTTGTTGATGGATAGTTGAAGTCCCACAGTAGAAAGGTGTCAGGTTTAATGGGGATACCAGCTAATGTGTTAGGACAGTTATCATGCTGAGAAAGAGACATAGAAGGCATTCTGCATCTAGTTACGATGTGGTAATTAGTCTTGTTTGAGTGACTTGGATATCTAGGAGTTCAAATAATCTGTCATGAGGTAACAACATCCTTGACAGATATTGATACTCTCCCACAACTGAAGAAATAAACAAACAAGGCAGTGGTAATCTCCTAAATAATACAAGTTTATGTTAGCGCTTTCGTTCACATCCAATACATGAACTACTTCAGACAAACGTATTAAGCAAAATGTCCACTTAAATAGTAAAATAAATATGACATCATGCAGCAATTTAACTTTTAAAGTGGCATTCTTCCAACACATCACAGCCCAATACATCAACAAATTATAATAAATCAAAAACTTTCCTTAAAAATAAATTTTTCCGAAATAATCATAATTAAAAATCAATGTTAACTGACGATGTGGATTTTCCATGTTATAAATTTGACTACAACCGTATTTACAGTAGTATTAATAGTTCTTTGAATAAATTAAGAGAGACTAAATTAAAAAACTGGAAAGAGACTGAATGGAATATCAAAATAGTACTGCTTATCCCCTTCCAGCTGGTCCATTTAAACTAGCCACAGATAGAAATAACGTGCCTGATAATTTTGTGAATGGACAAGAATGTAGTTTGGTTTCTTCCGACTCAGAAGCAGTCATGAATAAACATGAGGATACGAGTACCACTGTTAGACATAGTGAGCATCTGAAGGAACTTGCAGGCACCAATAACCAATAATCAACCCAGGGATCAGGATTTTTGAGATGGCAAGCAAGTGAACCAACCCAAATCGAGGGGCGGGTTCTCCAACAACTGATGGCAGAAGGAAACCAACAAATGGAGGAGATGAATGCTGTTGAATGCTTACAAGATTTCCCAAATGGAGATAAACCTATAGACCTAAACTTACAGGTTTTAACCAACTCAGCAGGTTACTTCAGGATATATAACTATTCTGAGTTTGAAGTATCTCTGGAACTAGTGGAATTATTATCTAAGGGTTTCTCCTTTGTTCCGGCTAGATGAGCAGATTTAGCTACTACTTTATTGGACCTTAAGGTATTTACCCGTAAGCTGAATTTGAATGTTTTATTTGGTAATCAGTCAAATTTAAACCATGATTTTAGGGTCTCTAATGTATTCAATCCACTTTTATATAATATTGTTGCTGTTTTTGAAAAACTGTGTGAATTAGACATAAGAACTGTTTTAAATAATTCACTTGAACACAGGAATAGATATAATATTTTTATTGAAGAACTTCTTCTTTCGGCTTTTCCCAGTTAGGGGTCGCCACAGCAGATCATCTGTCCGCTCATGATTGACAGTGGAGTTTTTTACAGTGTCGAGTTGCCAGCCCGGTGCCCAACCTTCCACAGAAGGCACACACATGCACACACTCACACCTAGGGCCAATTTTGAGTGTTCAATCCACCTACTGCATGTCTTTGGGATGTGGGAGAAAACTGGAGCACCCGGAGGAAACCCACGTGACCACAGAGAGGACATGCAGACTCCACACAGAAGGCACCCCAGCCAAGAATCGAACTGGAGAACCTCTTGCTATGAGGTGACAATGCTAACTGCTGCACCACCATGGCCACCCCATTTCTATTGAAGAACTAAATGCCTTAAATGTGTTAAAAATGTATAGGGTGAAAGTTTTAAAACCTGATAAAGGTGGAGGCCTTATTTTTATAGATGAAGCTGATTATAATAATAGAATGTTAAATATTCTGAGAACTGATGTTTATATGCCGGTCTCTTTAAATGAATTTAACGTAGCTTGTCAGCAAATCAAGTTCTATATCAATGACCTATTTATTGAGTCAAGAATAGATGTTGAAGTGTTTAACTACCTTAACATTGTTGCACCTCTAACCCCTGTCATATTCAGGCTGCCCAAAATCCACAAGAATTTGAAAAACCCATCATTCCAGCCTATTGTGGATGGGAGGGAATGTATTACATATGGATGTGCTAAATATGTGGATTTTTTATTAAAAATTTATTTAAAGGAAGTGCCCCAAATTTGTCATGATTCATGGGATTTCCTAACTGGTTTAGATTCCCTAACTTTTGATGCCAGTTATAATTTTCTAACAATTGGTGTTAGGGATCTATATTCGGTCATCCCACGGGTCACGGGTATTGAGTAGATTAGAGATTTTTTGCTTAAAAAAGGTGCACACCAGAGGATGAAACAGACGTAATCAAGTATTTGCTTGATATTATACTATCTAACAACTTTATTCTCTTTGAAACCGCGGTGGTGCAGCGGTAGCATTGTTGCCTCAGAACAGTAGGTTCTCCCGTTTGATTCTCGGCTGGAGCACCTTCTGTGTGGAGTCTGCATGTCCTCCCCGTGGTCGAGTGGCGTTCGAAAGACATACATGAATGGGTGTGCCTTCATTGAAGGTTGGACATCGGGCTGGCCCCTCGGCACCATAAAAATCAACTGCCAATCATTAGCGGACCTGAGTTCCGCTGTGGCGACCCCTAACCGGGAAAAGCCGAAAGAAAAACAACAACTTTATTCTCTTTAATGGTAAATATTATTTACAAAAAACTGGGGTAGCAATGGAGTCTCCCTGTGGCGAGAGCTTTGCTAACTGTGTTATGACTCAGTGAGAGGAGGAATTTCTATTCAAATGTAATTGGTATAAGGAGGGAGTATATTGGTACACCGGATTTTTGGATGATATTTTAATCATCTTTAAGGAAGATTATAGTGAGGCTTCTATTTTTGTTGACTATATTTCTGGGTTTACCAATTTTCTCCAATTTACTTTTGAATTGGGGTCTGAGAATATATCCTATTTGGACATGTGGCTCACCAAAGATAGGCTGAATGAAAGATATGTGGCCCAGATATATAGGAAGGCCACGTATTTGAACACCTTCCTCCATTATGAGAGCTCCAATCCACTTTACCAAAAGAAAGCCAGGATAAAAGGGCAGCTTGTGAGGACTGCCAAGATCTTCTTCTTTTCGCTGCTCCCGTTAGGGGTTGCCACAGTGGATCATCTGTTTCCATTTCTTCCTGTCCTCTGCATCTTGCTCTGTCACACCAACCACCTGTATGTCCTCTCTCACCACATCCACAAATCATATCTTATGCCTTCCTCTTTTCCTGTTACCTGGTAGCTTCATCCTTAGCATCTTTTACCCAATATACTCTGCATCCCTCCTCAGCACATGTCCAAACCAATGTAATCTTGCCTCTCTGGCTTTGTCTCCAAACCTTCCAACCTGGGCTGACCCTCTAATATACTTATTCCTAATCCTGTCCACCCTCGTCACACCCAGTGCAAATCTTAACATCTTTAACTCTGCCACATCTAGCTCTGACTCCTGCCTTTTTGTTAATGTCACTGTCTCCAACCCATATAACATAGCTGGTCTCACTACCCTCTTGTAGATTTTCCCTTTCACTCTTACTGGTACTCATCTGTCACAAATCACTCCTGGCACTCTTCTCCACCCACTCCATCCTGCATGTACTCTCTTCTTCACCTCTCTTCCACACTCACCATTACTCTGAACTGTTGATCCCAAGTATTTAAACTCATCCACCTTTGCCACCTCTACTCCCTGCATCCTCACCATTCCTCTATCCTCCCTCTCATTTACACACATATATTCTGTCTTAGTCCTGCTGACCTTCATTCCTCTTCTCTCTAGAGCATACCTCCACCTCTCCAGGGTCTCCTCCACCTGTTCCCTACTCTCACTACAGATCACAATGTCATCTGCAAACATCATAGTCCATGGGGACTCCTGTCTGATCTCGTCTGTCAACCTGTCCATCACCATTGCAAATAAGAAAGGGCTTAGAGGGTTGATCCTTGATGTAATCTCACCTCCACCTTAAACGCATCCGTCACTCCCACTGCAGACCTCACCACTGTCACACTACCCTCAGACATATCCTGTACCACTCTTACATACTTCTCTGACACTCCCGACTCCCTCATACAATACCACAACTCCTCTCTAGGCACCCTGTCATATGCTTTCTCTAAGTCCAAAAAGACACAATGCAACTTCTTCTGACCTTCTCTGTACTTCTCCATCAACACTCTTAGAGCAAACATTGCATCTGTAGTGCTCTTTCCTGGCATGAAACCATGCTGCTGATCACTAATCATCACCTCCCTTCTTAACCTAGCTTCCACTACTCTTTCCCATAACTTCATGTTGTGACTGATCAATTTAATCCCACTGTAGTTACTACAGCTCTGCACATCACCCTTATTCTTAAAAATCGGTACCAAAACACTTTTTCTCCATTCCTCAGGCATCCCCTCACTTTTCAAGATTTTATTAAACAATCTAGTTAAAATCTCCACTGCCATTGTACCTAAACACCTCCATGCTTCCACAAGTATGTCATCTGGACCAACAGCCTTTCCATTCTTCATCCTCTTCATAGCTATCCTTACTTCTTCCTTGCTGATCCACTGCACTTCATGATTCGCTATCTGCACATCATCCAACCTTTTCTCCCTCTCATTCTCTTCATTCATCTGCATGAGTGCAGTGGATTCATCTGGAGGGCTTCCAGGATAATAACTTTAAACAGTGATTTTTTATTAGAATGTGAACATTTGAAAAATATGTTTCTGGTGAGGTCTTATCCCATGGATGTACTGAAACAAATCATAAATGAAGTGGTGATGAAAAGGAATAGAGGTTGGTTTAGACTGATTCTTAAAGATAAGGGCTGAAGTGTTGACCCAAGTGAAACTGTTGTGTTAGATGAAAGGTCATTCCAACTACCTACTATAAAAAGTGATTATGCTTTGAAATTTATTACTCCCTTTTCATTTGATGCTAAGGTCCTTGAGAATATTTTGACAAAAAATTGAGTGGTTCTTTTAGAATATCCTTTGATTAGGCAGAGAATCATTGACTCACCTGGTGCAATTTTTAGATGTGGGTGTAATATTAAGAATATTCTGGAGAGGAAAGGAAATTTTACTACTATTAGAACAGGGATGTCAAAATGTGGTAGATATAATTCTTGCCAATGCATTGAAGTAACGCATACATTTTGTATTAGTAATTGTACTTATTTTATAAATGTTAAGTTTAATTGTGATAGTTCTGCGGTTGCCTACCTTGCAAAGTGCCAAAATTGTACTGGGTTCTATATTGGTAAAAGTGGAAGACATTTTAAACAGAGAGTTTATGAGCATCAGTACAATATTGGTAGGCAAAATGATACAAATGCGTTGGCAAGTCACATTTTGGAAAATTGTGGGCACCGGTTCTCTTATCTAATTATTGAACAAGTGACAAGAAAAGCAAGGGGTGGCCCTTGGCAACTCCATTTAGAAGAACGAGAACTTTATTGGCAACTTAAATTGAATGTATATGCCTACCCAGGACTTAATGATCAATGTTTATTGAAATGTGTTTTAAAATTGATGGCTTTAGAAAGATAACCCGTAAAATAATTTTTTGTGATCAATTTTAAATGAGACATTGATTTTTATTATGATTATTTAGGAGTAATGTATTTTTAAGGAAAGTTTTTGATTTATTATAATTTGTTGATGCAATGGGGTGTGATGTGTTGGAAGTATGTCACTTTAAAAGTTAAATTGCTGTATGATGTCATAGTTATTTTACTGTTTAAGTGGACATTTTGCTTAATAAATTTGTCTAAAGAAGTTCATCTATTGGATGTGAATGAAAATGCTAACATAAACTTGTTTTTTAGGAGATTACCACTGCCATGTTTGTTAATTTCATTTGTTTTGTTTCTTTTCTACTCTCCCACAATTGCCAGTAGGTCTAAATATGTCATATACACTATACCCATAAGGGACTGTAAAACAAACATTTTGAAATCCTGTACTCCCAGCAGTCAAATCATGTTAAAATGGTAGAAAAATGCTAAAATAACCCTACCACAGATTAACTGTATCTGCATTAAATATTTTACAAATCAAACCACTGTATTGGTATAACACTGGTATTGTTTTGAGATTAAAACTTGGTGTGTGTATGTGTTTGTGTCTACACATATCAGTGTCTGTGTCAAAGAAGTTGTTATTATTCATTTTGAAAAGGCAACATAATGAGTGATGAATATCAACAGTGTAGAAAGCAACAACTCAACATTTTTATAACTATATCTGCCATGAACTGTAATATTTTACTGGGGATGTGAGATGTAAATCCTAATATATTAAACAGTCATATAAGTTACTAAAATACAGATATTAAAAAGGTATAGTTAAAAGTATCACATCAAAAGTATACTTAAAAGAATTGTGAAATTATTTTTCCAAAGGAATGTTAAATGAACTACTACAAGAGTATTGTACTTACTATTTACATATTATTAAGCAATAACCCTCAGCTGAGTGTGGGTAATGCTGGATTCACCCACTGTTGGTGTGGTTTAATGATGAGGGCAAGTCAGAGTGATCAAGCAAAGGCAGCTATGGGTAAATCCAGCATTACCCAGAGTGGGTTATTGCTATTATACAATGACATTATTTAAGAAAGAAATGGCTTGCCTTTCTTAAATGTCTTTGTATAACAGTACCGTAGTGTACTTCTGTGTTGTTTCCCCATTCTTCTACGTTTTCCGAGGTACTGCACATGTGTATAGGACTCACATCCCCAAACTTGCATAGTACATCAGTGCTGTTCAACAGAAGTAACCAAGAAAAAAGAATCTCTGTTTTTTTTTTTTGTTTGTTTTTGTTTAATGAGGCAAAAATGTGAATATTCTCTGAACATCAGGATGGTTCAGAGGTACAAAAGTCTGCAAGACAGCACAAAATATAAGTAAAATCAGGTACATTTATGTTTCTTTGGTTTTATAGAATGTACCTGATTTTTCTTGCATTTGGTCTGCCCTCAGTAGTATATATCAATTGAAAAGTCTGGCCACTGAATGGCACTTCAGTTGTCAGTCTTTTTTCTGTTGGTATATGCTCGATTTACAATGGGTACACTGGTTGGGCTGACCAATCAGCATGTACATTTTTTAATAGTAATGAGAAGTCATTGTATAATGTAGGATAATGACTTCCACATAAAATTGTCCATTGAAAACATGATTCTTGAATTTGTTTGTGAATGTATATGCCCTTAGACATTTAATCATATCAGAATAAACATTTTTAATTGTTATAATATAATCTTAAATGAGTAGTAATTCAGTATTTAGCAAAAGCAAAGAAGGCAATTACCAAGTTAAGTTCTATTTCATTACACAAATCTGCTTCAATGTATTGGTAATAATATTACAAATGATCTGTACACAGGAACAGTACAAAATATAATGTAAAATACCTACTTCCACTGTTCCACAAAACCTGCAAATTGGTAAGATTCAATAATATGAATCAACTTTTTAGAAAGATTTACATGTCTAATCATAAATTATAAATTTAGTGTAAAAACATATAATAAAGGAGGCTAAAAGTCC
The DNA here is from genome assembly GCF_019279795.1 of Protopterus annectens. Classification (NCBI taxonomy): domain Eukaryota; kingdom Metazoa; phylum Chordata; order Ceratodontiformes; family Protopteridae; genus Protopterus; species Protopterus annectens. The sequence continues at coordinate 1,219,453,285 of NC_056745.1, forward strand.
ATGAATATGTCCAAAGTCTTTTCCATGAATTATTATTCTGAAGACCCTGATTAAAATGATCCCATATAGTGGAATGAAAAATCTATTGCCAAATGTAATGCATATAGCTGCAGGCATGCAGTGCTACAGTGTTCTGCTGGGTAACATCACAATCTAACATTGCAGTCTGGGGCCATGGTTAATGTTAACTAGTCATCTACTCTTCAGGAACAACATAGCAAGATAAAACAATTCAAAGACAAGCTGTTCCTTTTTTTAGCAGAACACTTGAATCAAATATGTTATTTTTCAGCATTCACTCAGTTGTTGTCTATGGCAGCAGTAGAGCAGTCAATGTTGCAGCAAGGTAGTGTGTGTGTGTGTGTGTGTGTGTGTGTGTGTGTGTGTGTGTGTGTGTGTGTGTGTGTGTGTGCGTGTGTGTGCGTTTGTCTGTGTTGTTTGTGTGTGTCTGTCTCTGGGGAGCCTATGCAATAGTATTACATGAGGTGGCAGAGAAAAAGTAGTGTCCTTGTTTTGATTCCACTGGGTGCTTGATTCAAAAACGTGCAAGGGAGTTGTCAGTGTGCTTTTGCTCCATGTGGATTTGCATTTATCTAAATTTTACTAGAGCACAATAGCACAATACTGTTAGCATTAAGGAATTAGCCTTTCTTAATATCATCTACAGTTATGTGAAACCAAAGCATATTTTAACTTTAGATAGCAAACATGCTTTATTCTGTCTGAAGGAGACAACATAAACAGTGAGGTAAGATTGGTCCATATAACATTTATAACATTTATATATGTCTTCAGTAATTCATATTTATCCCAAATTTCTATTGTAAAAGTCAATTTTATTCATGACAAAATCACTCATAGTCAAATTCTTCATTGATCACTAACTTTCTGATTATCTTGGCACTTGCTTTTATTTAATCACAGAACTCTATAAACGTGTAAGAAATTGCAATAAGCCCCTCCTCATTGTTTCTCATTGCTTAATTAATGGATATAAAAAAAATGATTTTAGAAGAACGTGTTCTGGTTTCATGAAAACAGTTGCATTTTCATAATTTCTTTTAATAATATATGTATTTCTTGTTGGTTTATTTGCTCTCTAATGTATATTTAAAAAGTTCCTGCTTGAATGAAGATCATGTCGTGCTCATATCATACAGATATAACACTATTTTCACTAGCTAGCTGTATGGATTTACACCTTATGGGTGTTTGTTAATTAGAGCTGTTTCCCTAATGAAATGCTCCCCAGTGATGATCATGCAGAGACAGTACATTGGACTGCAGTGTTGAAGGAAATATTCAAGAACACTGCTTTTTATGGGATAAATATTGCAGTTGTGTTTTATAAGTTAGAAAAGTAATTGCTGACAAATACAGTTTATCATTTTTGTTCTTTTCTTTTCTTTCTGTAATTATGAAAGTACGATCCAGTTGTCCTCCAGGTTGGTTTTATTACAAATCTAATTGCTACGGCTACTTCAGGTTTTCTCTTTCATGGTCAGATGCTGAGGTACGTCAATCATTAGTTTTGTACTTTTTCATTCATTTCATGGATAATGTCGCTCTTCTTGAACCTAAAGATTTGTTTATTATATAGCTATTTACAGTATCAGATTATTGTAAGGTCATCACTCCTTAATTTTAAAAATGCAATTCTCAGAGAAAAAGTGTCAAAGTTTGCAAGCTATAACTCAGTACAATTTATAATTTAAGTAATTCACAAGCAATAGATATTATGCAAATTAAGTCTCAGGACATAAGAAAATATTCAAAAGCAACTTAGGCTTAGAGAAGAGAGATGTCCAGAATTCAGATAGAAAGCCACATGAAATATGTAAAGGAGGATGTGCACAATGCTTCAAGAGTAAACCCCTGTCCTACTGCTGATTCCAAAAATTTGGTGTAGGAACTGGCCCAGACTCTGGAGCAAGTCTAAACTGATGAAGTAAGCCTAAAAGAATCAGGCATCTCTTGTGGACCTACCCAAGGAATAGGCCCCACAATATTAAAGAATTGTGTAAGTATGTAAATTGCCTCTCCAAATTGTACTGGTGGAAAGCAATACTACATTGCCTTCTTATTTATGTGGGATATGTTTGTGTACTATGAACATATGTAAAATAAGTAACAGTTTGAAAACATGAAGTATTAAAATAGAAAGACAGGACTGGTTTCTTATTTGTTTTACAGTGTTCACCGTGCCATGTTATGTATTTCTCAATCCTTTAAGATTGTGAGATTCCAGTACAATTTTCCATTGGATTCCTTGGTATTTCCATTTTATGTAGTTCTCAGTCCTTTAAGATTATGAGATTCCAGTACAATGTTCCATTGGATTCCTTGGTATTGTATCGTCTATTCCACTGGTGTCACTGTACAAGACACTGTTTTACCAGATCCACCTCATACATATTATAATGGTCACATGGGTAGCTTAAGGAACAATATGTTCACAAATGTAACTACACTGATCTGTGTCTTTGCATTTACATAAAATATGCACAGGCAGTAGCCATGTGACTTATACACACTACAGAGTGAAAAAAATCTTGTAATCCACATCAGTAAATAACAGTACTCTACTCTGACTGAGTGCATGTGTGATTGTGTGTGTGTGTGTGTGTGTGTGTGTGTGTGTGTGTGTGTGTGTGTGTGTGTGTGTGTGTCTGCATGTGTGTGTGTGTGTGTGTGTGTGTGTGTGTGTGTGTGTGTGTGTGTGTGTGTGTGTGTGTGTGAATGCTTTTCACATCACTGATGTGTTGTACACCATAACAGTATTCTAGCCTTCCATTCACTGCATATTGTGTGCGGAGTACAAGTATGACAGATGTAGATGTCATTGATCACAGTGTTCTATATGCCAATGTCCCTTGCATTCATCAGTAAACAAACCTTTCTTTACACAGATGTCACTGCACCACTCCTCACAGCTGTCCTTTAACAGTGTACCAGTAATAACACATCCACTGTCCAGTTTATTGCAGTTGTTCACTGCTGTATATCTCACTTATACTTTGCACAGGTACAGCATACACCCCTAACTCTTTCACTTATTCTCATACATTGAATACCCAAGAGCTGAGTGTTCCCTTACTCCCTGTACCTGTGTAGGTGCCATACCTGTTCTCTCATGTACTATGTTGGAGGTGCTTAGATTCAGCAGGGGTGGTTGTAATCTACAATATATTGCAGTGTCTCCTTCACACCTCCTTCATTATACTTGATACTGACCGTACTCTCCGTACCTGTGCAGGTGTCATGCACTGGTCTCCCATGTACTATGTTGGAGGTATTTAGAGGCAGCAGAGGTGGCTGTAATAGGTTCATAGGTGTGTACTAGGCTAATGGCCCTGGAGCCTATATAAGCCTAGCCCAAGAAGATTCCCTGGCATCATGCCACCCAAAGTTAGTTCCCAGTGCCCCTGTCAAGCAAGGCCACTGAAGTGATCCCCGGGATGACCTTCCTATTGCCCATCCACTCATCAAGATTTCTCTTAAAGAGGGCCAGTGAAGTGCTCTGCTTGATGTGAATGGGAAGTTTGTTCCAGAGTATGGGAAGTCTCTGGGTTAGAAACCTGTCCTTCCAGCATGTTCTGTTTATTGTGGTAATGAGGTTTAGGTCCCTGGAGCATGTGGCACAGAGGGATTTTTGATTTCTTTAGGTGTAGCATACCTACCAGCTCTGGGTCAGACATGGCTTTGTAGGTCAAGCAGAGATCGCCTCTAAGTAGGCAATAAGAGACAGAGTACAGCTGGAGTTTTTTGAGTCTGTCCATATAGGACATGTGTCTAAGGCCTAAGATCATCTTAGTGAGGTATTTTTGTGGCCTTTCCAGTTGTTGTAGGTGTCTAGTGAGGTACATACCAAATGGGTCATTGTATTCTATAATAGATCTAATAAGAGACGAGTAGAGAGGGATAATGCCTTCTTTCTTCCTGGATGAGAAACCTTTTGTAATGAGATGTGCCACATAGAAGGTGGCGATGTGGTTATCAAAGGAGAGGCTGCTGTCAACCTGTGCCCCCAGGTCTCTTATCACACCTTCTGTGTTTAGTGGACTACCACCTATGTGGTAGTTCATGAGCACAGAATTTTTCTCAAAGGGAATGACAGTGCACTTTTTGGCATAGAGCTTAAGGCCACGGTTCTAGCACCAGTCATTGGTGTCAGTGAGGCTTTTTTGTAGAATGTCTACATCAGTTGGAGAATCAATAATGGCTCCCAGTTTGCAATCATCTGTGAACTTGGTCACCCAGAGTCCCTTTGTGTTGGCTTGAACTTTAGAGAAGTAGATGCCAAACAGGAGAAGACCTAAGACCGATCCCTGTGGGACACCATTTGTAATTGGTTGGTAGTCAGATTTGGAGTCCACTACTTTCACAGTGTGGGTTCTATCAGTGAGCCATTTGGCAACCCATCTTATGACATAGGGATTTATGCCTAGTTTAGTGAGTCTATCTATGATTCCTGAGTGAGGGATGGTGTCAAAGGCCTTGGCAAGATCTAGGTAGGCTGTGTGAACTACCTTACCCTCATCCACAGCTCTGGTGACAGACTCGAAGAAGTCTATCAGGTTGATCAGGCATGATCTACCTTTCACAAACCCAAACTGCGATGGGGTCCAGAGTTTGGAGGTTCCCTATGTCCTTATTTATTAAGGTCCATGATGATATGCTCCATAGCCTTACATATCAGACTCGTCAGGCTAATGGGGCAGTAGTTCCCAGGGTCTGTAGTTGCTCCCCCTTTGTGGAGTGAAATGACCATAGCAGTGCACCATTCGGTAGGAACAAAGCCTGAAATGAGGCTGTGATTGAACAGGGTACTTAGGTGTGGTGCCAGTTCACTTTGTAATTCATGTAGAACACAGACAGGGATACTATCAGGTCCCATGTAAGCAGTATTTTTGGCTTTGGACATTGCGTTTTTTACCTGTGTAGCCATGATAATAGGGACTTGTTATAGGCCCTTAAGGGGGTGAAAGGGAGGTAAAGTTCACACTGAACCTGTCGGCCAATATGTTGGCAATATCACTTGGTTCTGTATATGTATTGCCATTGTTCTGTAACTCAGAGCAGATCTGAGTATTGCCATGTATATTCTTGACATAATTATAGAATGCCTTGTGGTTGTCTTTAGAATCTGCAGCAATTTTGTTTTCGTAGCTAGCTTTAGAGGATATGATGATGGATCTCAGTTTTTTGCTGAGGCTGACGAGGGAGTTTTTCCACTCTTGGGGCTTAACCCTTTTCTGCAAAAGTTTTTTCCTTCTGTTGTAGAGTTTGTTTATGGTGGGGGACCACCAGATTGGCTTCCTTTTTTTGGAGGAGAGCGTCTTGGTTCTGTTTGGTATGGCCCATTCCATGCACTTGTGTATGTGCTCATACAGTGCATTGGTGTATGATTCAGTCATGCACCTATTTTCCATTTGCATGGGTGTTAGCCACCTCTGTTTTCAGAAGTCCAAAATTGGCTTTGGAGAAGGTTTTTACAGTGGTGTCTTTAGGGGGAGTGAGAGTGGGATGTGGATATCCATGGTGATTAGCTTGTGGTTAGATCTGACCAGGGAGGAATTGATTACTGGTGTAGAGCACCGGTCACCCATGTTAGTAATGACCAGGTCAAAGATGTTTCTACCCCTGGTGGGGGTAAGAATGAGTTGATCCAGGGGTTTGGAATTAATGAATTCCAGAAAACGTTGAGCAAGTGTGTTGGTACATGAGTAATTTTCCCAGTTAATGGAGGGGTAGTTAAAGTCTCCCACTATAAGGGTATTAGTTTGTACCCTAATATTTTCCAGTGTGCTTAGAAATGTGGAGTGTGAGTCTTGGGACATGGTGAGAGATTTATAGCAGGCTACAACCTGGATTGCAGTTTTACCCAGACCCAGTGTTAGTTGTACCTGAAGTATCTCTGATGCATTATGCTGGGTTACTAGTCTGGAGGTGTGCATATCCTTTATGAATATGGAGACATCACCACCTTTAGTGCTTCAGTCCAGGTGTAGGGGCCAAAAGGTGTGTTATGAATTATAGCCTGGTAGTGCTAGGGTGCTCTCTGGAGCCTTGAACCAGGTCTCAGTCACTGCACAGATGTTGATGTTCTCCATTTTAAGGAGTGCTTCGAGCGAGTGCATTTTGAGATTTAGACTTCTAGCATTGAGTAGATTTACCCTCAAATTTTGTTTGCTTGTAGCTGTTATGGTGGTAATTTTGTCTTCAGGACATTGCCTGACAAAGGCACTATAGGGGTGGCAAGAGCCTTGGCCAGTATCCGGAATCCCTGGGATGACAGGTGCAGGCCATCTCTAGTGAAGCATCGAGGTCTGTCAGTCATGTTATCCCAGGCAGACAGATACTGGAACCCCTTAGAATGACACCAGAAACATAGCCAATTGTTGAAGTCAATAATTTTCTGCTTGTACTGTGGTATCATTCTGGATGACGGTAGGATGCTACTCAGAGCTAGGGTCATACCTACCTGGGCTACAAGATCCGAGAGTTCCTCTATGTCTCTTTTTATGTTGTCCAGGGAGGTGCATCTCAGGTCATTCACACCAAGATAGACAATGACAAAGTCATATTTGTACCTGTTGTGGAGTGACCTAAGTGCATGCGTTATATGGCGGATCCTGGCACCTGACAGGCAACTGACCGTAACTTTCTCCTTATTCAACCTAGTGAGTGGGACAGCAATGTGCCTTACTATTGAGTCACCTATGACTAGTGTATTGGGTAAGTTGTTTTGCCTTATGGGCTTTGGTTGAGTGGCACACTGTTAATGTGAGCTATGCATCTCATGGTTTGTGCAGGGATGTGGTGGTTGTTTGCATTTCTGCCTCAGAGGTCTCTGTTTTTTGGACAGATTTTTATTGAGAGCCTCCACAAAAGTAGGTGTGTGTTTTGTGTTACTATGCGAGGGTTGTAGTGATGTATGTTCTGGAGGGTTATGTGTTGAATGTGGTGTGGTGCAGGTGTTAACCTTCTCCTCTTAACTGGCTAATCCAGTCTTAGCTGGAGAGTGCTTGACTTCTAATTTGGCTATATATGTGCATCTCTTACAAGTCATAGTGTTGGGAGGTAAGAGGAGAGGGATGTCGGTGTACAGGAGGCAGTTGTTACACTGCTTCAGGATGTACAAGTTCACCAGGTTGACAGGAGAAAGCACAGGGAACTGACCTTTAGACATGCCTGGATATGAGCTCAATATATTAAGTACTGAAGCCTTTTACAGGAAAAATGTCACTCAAAGTGCCTGGGTCTGTACAGAGCACTGCCAAACACTTGAGGGGAAACTAATATGTAGACCCTGAAAATTTAAAGATGAAATATTTAGGCAGATATTCTGAAGTAAGGAAGAAATAAAGTAGTACTTACTGAAAATAAATAATCTACAATAAAGAGCTGTGTCACCTTCCCACCAACTTCATTATTCTTGGTACTGACCTTACTCTCTGCACCTGTGCAGGTGCCATGCCTGGTCTCCCATGTACTATGCTGGAGGTATTTAGAGGCAGCAGAGGTGGCTGTAATCTACAATAAATAGCCACGTCTCCTTCCTACCTCCTTTATTATACTTGATACTTGGCACTGACCATACTCTCTGCACCTGTGTAGGTGCCATGCACTCATTTCCCATGTGCTATGTTGGAGGTATTTAGAGGCAGCAGAGGTGGCTGTAATCTACAATAAATAGCCACATCTCCTTCCTACCTCCTTTATTATACTTGGCACTGACCTTACTCTCTGCACCTGTGTAGGTGCCATGCACTCATTTCCCATGTGCTATGCTGGAGGTATTTAGAGGCAGCAGAGGTGACTGTAATCTACAGTGTAAAACTGTGTTCCCTTCCCATCTTCTTCATTATACTTGATACTGACCTTACTGTGTACCTGTGCAGGTGCCTTGCACTCATTTCCCATGTGCTATGTTGGAGGTACTTAGAGGCAGCAGAGGTGGCTGTAATCTATAATGCAGAGCTGCATCTCCTTCCCACCTCCTTCATTATTCTTGGTACTGACCTTACTGTCTGTACCTGTGCAGGTGCCATGTACTGGTCTCCATGTACTATGTTGGAGGTACTTAGAGGCAGCAGAGGTGGTTGTAATCTACAATGTAGAGCCGCATCTCCTTCCCACCTATTTCATTATACTTAGTACTGACTCTGCTTACAATTCAGCCTGGAGCTATACTCATTCTGCTACACTGATGGATCCTTTTGGAATCTGAAATATTCTTCAGTACTGTTAACAGTGGAAGAACATGGCATCAAATGGTGCATTTCAAAATTGCTTTGGAGACTTCTTGTTACTCAGAAAATTTAAGACTTTTATGCACAAATTTCTTTCTTTGTAGTTTGCTTTCCAAGAACATTTAATGTTCTACATCCAGCTGTCTATCCCTTTTCTCTTACCATTTCTCCTCCTTGCCTATGCCTTCTTCAGTCCTGCTCTAAATTCCTATCATCATTGCCTTTTGCAGTAGTGAATTCCATAGGTTCTTATCCCTCTCTGTGAAAAAGTACTTTCACTGATTCATGGAGTGATTGGTTCTTACAGTCTGTTGGCTGTGCCCGTTCCTTTCAGTCTGTTCATACTGTCCAGGGAGACTAATTTCCATGAATCTTGTTGCTGTTCTATGGTGAATAAATTCAATTTTATTTAATCCATGGTTCATGGTGGAATTTTTCCTGCATTGGGACCAATTTGACTAATTTCCATCTTTCCTACATGTCATTCTGTACCCATATCACCACTATCTTCTCTGGACTTTAATTAGAAGATAAGAATACCTCAAGATCCTTGACTTTCCACTCATATCCTTTCTTTCTCTCCTATATAGCATTCTGCTGCCTTTTCTCTGCGTCTCTTCTTGTATCATCTTTAGAAGTGCACACTGCATGCAAGCTATGGTATAATAATAGTCATCTTAAGAAGAGAATTACATGTTTATTTCTGCAGTCTGTCCTTCTCAGCATAGACATCAGCATTCTGCTTCCTGCTGCCACACCTCTCATGCTGCTACTTTTAATCAGATTAGGAGTACTTAATACGCTCAGATCCTTTCTGGTCTGTTGCTGTCAGTTTTTCTCCCCCAATGTAATACTTAACCCTGGGTTTATTGTTGGCTCAGTTGCAGTGCAGTAAAGTGCATCTTTCTGTACTGAACCTTAGCTTCTATCTTTCTGCTCACTTTCTCAGCCTTCTCATATCCTTTAATGGACCCCACCCCTACCCCATTTACTGTTGCATCTTTTCTCATGCCTTTGGTGAGGAAAGTGCTATTGTTTTTTCTCATCCATTCTACCCTACCTCTTTTCTAGCATCACATGCTGGTATTCCTTTTCTTCATGATGATTTATAGCTAAAATGCCTTTCATTCTTCTTACTGCCTTCTTCCATCTCCCTTTCAACTTGTGCCTTCTCTGCTGTCACCTTCTTTGCTTGCTTCCTTATACTGTGCCTTGACCACTTTCCAACATTCTCCATTCCACCTCTCATATCCCTAGTTTGGCAGGTATAATAGCCTTACATACTTAAGTAACCACAATTGCCTTCTCTTTGACCCCTTTCACTTCTTCTTCAAACCTTTGTTTATAGTCGTTAGAATTATACCCACAAATAATTCCCACAGTTTGTTTCCTCATTCAGTTTACCACAGACCCTTAACATTTATTTAACCCACCCCCAGCTCAGCATCATCCTGTCCCATAAAGATCTCACACCAGCATCTTTGAATTTTTACCCTACCATGTCCATAATTCTGTTCCTTCAGGAACAGTCTAAAACAAGTTGGCCAAACTTCTTGTTTTCCAAAACTTCATTCAGATCTCACTGTCTGTCTTCCCTGAAGCACAGAATCTCCCATTCTAACCTTAGCAGACTTACATCCTCTATGTGTATAACCTCTTTTTCTGACTCCACTTTTTATTGTTTCCCCATTGTTTTATCCTCATTGTGTTTGTGGGTGAGATTTTGTATATCCTCCTTCTCCATTTATGTGCTTGGGGGATGATACGCTGTGTCATTTCATCATCATTACCTTCCTACATTCTTAATTTGCAGGGTGTTTAGGTTGTTAACCCATCCACCCCCCCTTCATTGACTAGCATTCCTCTCCCTCTTGTGACTTAACAATTGATACAGTCCTTTTTGTGGATTATTTTATTTATTTTGTTTATCCTTTGTTGACTTGGTTATGCTAGTAGCCTTTTTTCAGGAGAGATCGGAGGTTGTATTTATACTAGTAGGGAAAATTTTGTCTAGAGCATCGGTGACCTTCCCCACTCTTTTTGATAGGTGCCATAGCATCTTTTACACCCAACTGAGTTACCATGAACTCGTTTAATGTTTTATCCAAAGGATGGCACACTCAGGAGAACAGCACCTACCTTATGCTGCACTGCAGTGTCAGCAATCTATCTAACTGCTGTGGGAATAGAGCCCACAGCCTTCTGTCCCACAGGTGAGTTTGCTACCTGTTGCACCACTGACACTGAATTACTATATCAACTCACTCTATTCCCCTAGTTTCCTCTTTTTGAGCAACCTATATCCAGTCATTTCCAAGTCCCACTACCATATTATCACTGCTACGTTTTTGTGATGTCAGCAAATGTCCACCCTCCCATCGTGTATTACTGCTTGCTCTCTACTTATCTTCCTACACAGACTCCTTACCCTTCATAGTAACATTGCCAAGCTACCATTTGAGATACACTTGTTTGCTCTTCTGCTATGTTGTGAATACATGTTTTTCTTCTGTTTACTGCTTACTGTCTTTCTCCTCCTTCAGCTTTTGGGACACCCCATCCCTACTTTCATGGTAGCCTTAAGGTATTATCACTGAGATATATATTTTCAGTCCAGTGCTGAGAATTTCTGTACTTTTACAGTACAGGAGACTGATATTTTTAATAGAACTTAGGTCTCAGACAGAATTTCTCCATTCTTTGCCTTCAGTAGCACCTGTCCACTGCCACAGCCCCCAGTATTTTCATTTCCCTAATACTGTTCTTCATCTATGTGATAACTGCTAATGCAAGCAGCGTTTCTGGGAATTGTACCTCCAACCAAAGAACCAAAAGTAAGGGATCCAAAGGGATGCACTCAACCACTTGTTAAAACATACAAGTCCAAGTAGACTGCTCACAATTTAGTAATTGCAGTAAAAGTTAAGCACACTAATAAAAAATATGTTGCACTTTCATTCCTATAGTAATCGGGGCTTCATCAGAACAATGAAAAATGAGTCACCATTGTTTTACATTTTTGAACTTCTCATCACCTGATTTAATTGTCCAATCCCAGAAAATCATAAGGATAATTAGATAAAAAGACTGCCTTCTATTTGGCATTAGGAAATAATTCAGTGCACCTCATGAAAATTTAAAAACTTAAAAATTTAAAAGTTCTTCTTGAATTTTTCTATAGAATGTGTGTATATTTTATAACAAAATAAATGTAAAAATAAAATAAAAAACAAGTTATGTGTGTATACTGTATAAATAAACACACTAAGAAACACATTCCACCAAAGTACATAACCACAAAAATATACTGAAATATTCAAATTATTTAAAAGTATTTAAAAATCTGAGATGCTATCTATCTCCTCATTAACAAGACCAATAATTAAATCATTATCAAAAAAGTATAGATGCATTAAAATACATAGGTTCATAGGTGTGTAACAGGCTAATGGCCCTGGAGCCTTTACAAGCCTAGCCTAGGATTACCCTGGCATCGTGCCATCCAACCTTAGTTCACAGTGCCTCTGTCGAGTAGAGTCACTGGAATAATCCCCATGGTTAATTTTCTATTTCCCATTCACTTATCAAGATTTATCTTGAAGAGGGCCAGTGAGGTGCTATTCCATAGCAAGGGCAGTCTCTGGGTTATGAACCTGTCCCTCCAGCATGTTCTGTTGATTGTGGTAATGAGGTTGAGGTCTCTAGAGCACGTGGTGTGGAGGGATTGAGATTTCTTTAGATGTAGCATTTCTAACAGAGCTGGGTCAGACATGGTTTTCTAAGTCAAGCAGAGGTCGCCTCTAAATAGGTGATATGAAACAGAGAATAGTTGGATGTTTCTGAGTCTATCCATATAGGACAAGTGTTTAAGGCCTAGGATCCTCTTTGTGAGGTACTTTTGTGGCCTCTCCAGTTGTTGCAGGTGTCTAGTGAGGTACATGCCAAATGGGGCATTGTACTCAATGATTGGCCTAATGAGGGAAGAGTAGAGGAAGACAATGACCGCTTTCTTCCTGGATGCAAAACCCTTAGTAATGAGATGTGCCACATAGAAGGTCTTTCTGACCACAGTGACAATGTGGTGGTCAAAAGCGAGGTTGCTGTCAACCTGTGTTCCCAGATCTCTTGTAACACCTTCTGTGTTCAGTGGACTACCATCAATGTGGTAATTCAAGGGAACCGGGTTTTTTTCCCAAGGGGATGACGACACATTTTTTGGCATTGAGCTTAAGGCTATAGTTCTGACACCAGTCATTGGTCTCAGTGAGGCCTTTCTGCAGGATGTCAACATCACTTCGGGAGTTAATAATAGCTCCTAAATTGCAATCGTCTGCAAACTTTGTCAGCCAGAGTCCCTTCATGTTGGCCTGGACTTTAGGAAAGTAGATACCAAACAGTAGAGGACTCAGGACCAAACCCTGTGTGACTCCACTCATGACTGGCCAGCAGTCTCACTTGGATTCAGCTACTTTCACACTGTGGGGTCTATCTGTGAGCCAGTTTGCAACTCACCTAGTGATACAGGGGTTGATGCCTAGCTTAGTGAGTTTTTTTTATAATTTCTGAGTGGAGAATGGTATCAAAGGCCCTGGCCAGATCAAGGTAGGCTGTATGAACCACTTTGCCTTCATCCACAGCTCTGGTGAATGACTCAAAGAAGTTGACCAAGTTGAGCAGGCATGGTCTACCCTTCACAAAACCAAACTGTGTAGGATCCAGAGTTTGGATATTCCCTATATCCTTGTTTATTAGGTCCATGAGGATGCATTCCATAGCTTTGCATATCAGACTCGTCAGGCTAATGGGGCAATAGTTCCCAGGGTCTGTAGTCACTCCTTCTTTGTGGAGAGGGATGACTGTAGCAGTGTGCCATACGATAGGGACAAAGCCTGAGGTGAGGCTATGACTGAACAGGGCACACAGGTGAGGTGCCAGTTTAATCTGTAGTTCATATAGAACACAGCCAGGGATATTGTCAATAGAAGCTGTATTCTTGGCCTTGGACAATGCTGTTTTAACCTATGCAGCAGTAATACTGGGTGCCTGGCAATCTACTAGTATTGTGATTGGTCCTTTGGGGGGAGTGGGGTAAAGTTGGCACTGACTCTGTCGGACAGTATATTGGCAATATCTGTTGGCTCGATATAGGAGGTACCATTGTGCAGTAGCTCAGAGTAAATCTGGGTATTGCCGTGGAGATACTTTACATAACTATAGAAGGCCTTGTGTTGTCTTTACCATCTGCTGCAATTCTGTTTTCATAACTAGCTTTAGAGGATTTGATGAGAGATCTCAACTTTTTGTTGAGGCTGATAAGGGAGGTTTTCCAGTCTTGGGACTTCACCTTATTCCACATCAGTTTCCTTCTTCTGTTGTAGAGTTTGTTTATGGCAGGGGACTACCAGATTGGCTTCCTTTTTTGGAGGCGAGCATCTTGGTTCTATTGGGTATGGCGAGATCCATGCATTTGTGTACGTGTTCGTACAGTACATTGGTGTATGATTTGGTTTTCATGCAACTATTCTCCATTTTCATGGGTGCCGAGAAGTTAGCCACCTCTGTTTTTAGGAGACCAAAGTTAGCTTTGCAGAAGTTTTTCATGGTGGTTACCTTTGCACGAGGGGTGGGAAGGATGTGGATTTCCAAGGTGATTAGTTTGTGGTCGGATCTAACCAGGGAGGAGTTGACTAATGGTGTAGAGCAATGGTCACCCATGTTAGTAATGACCAACGTTACTACAATTGAGTCTAAGTTCTAATACATGACTTGTACTATCAGCTAAACACTAAAACTGTACAGATGTAATGTAGGTGTAATTATTTTTCAGCAGAGATGCTGAAAATGAATTTGTATTGCACACTCCAACATCACATATATCAGAGTACATTTACTACACACACACACACACACACACACACACACACACACACACACACACACACACACACACACACACACACACACACTCACGCGTGCGCACACACACACATCAGGGGGCCTATTTTACAGCTTTCAAAGAAATAAATGTCCATAAAAGAAGTAGAATTTTTAAGGTAAAGACAGAATCAGAATGAAGATTTAACATGTTGATCTAATGAAGAGTAAGTCAACAGATCTAGACCAAAAACAAGGGAGGATTTTTGGAATAGATACTGCAAACAGCTACTAATCCTGATTCCTAGCAGAGCCAGATCATAGTCAAATGGGACTGTAGGCAAGGTAATAAATGACCCCCCCCCCCACAGCAGCCCCTCCTGCAGCCCCTCTCCCCAGCCATTCCAGTGTTCCATTACTTGGCTATTTCTCTCAGTTACCATGAACACTGTTCAAACCTATCAGTCTGCATACTGTTTTCTTATTTATAGGTTCATGGGTTCATAGGAGGTTACTAGGCTCACAGCCCTAGAGCCTTTACAAGCCTAGCCATGTTAATCCCCGTTTTCTTCTCCTGTGATTACAGATATTGAAACAAAATAGCATAAGCACTGATAGTCACTTACTAAACAAGCAATACAGTCTCACAATGAAAACAGATTTAGCATCAGCAGTAAACTTTTCTGCCCTTGAAACTCACATTCATTATAATGGCATTAAAACCCACATTCAAATAAAATGCATCTGACCAGTGGAGAATTAAGTTTACCTTTGGGTTGTTTTCAATCCATAAGCTCCTTGCACACATTTTAGGGCCATGCACACATGTACATGTTCTTTAATTCACCTTCCTGATTGCATACATTATATTCCTTGAATAATACAGCACCACCTGTTAGAGTGTGTTTTACATTTGCAGTTTTCAACATTTTTCCAGTAAGCAATAAAACAAACTGTATGACCCAATAATGACAAAACTGCCCATTTCAGAATATTTTAACCATAAAAGGCCAGTCAAACTTTTGTCAGTACGACCCACCAGTATCAGTCAATAAGCACAATTTCTGCAGAAGTAAAAGTCATCTGAGTAATTCCACATTAAAGAGATCTGTAACCAATGAAGAGGTTGCTACTGGAAAACAACTTTAGATTTCAGTGTTTCATCTACAAATTCAGCACCTGCTGCCCTTGAGAAATTAATTGCGTATGTTATATTAAAAACATCGGTAAGCCATTAATATTACAGTAGGGAATAACTGACAAACTGACAAGTTCATAGTTACTAGGCATTTCTTACAAAGGCGGACACATTTAGGAATGCATAACCCCTATTCCCTTTAAAATGCACCAAATAATCCGCAATCAAAATGACAATGCAATATCAGCACTCCATCTACATGGTGTGGGAGTAGAATCCACAGCCTTCTGCACCAAAGGCAATTATACAACTAACACTGCTTTCAAATTATACAGCACAGATAGTAACTACCATTTGCTAAACAAAACCATTAGTTGCACATTGAAAATAGGCTTAGCACAAGCAACAGTAAACCTCTCTTCGCTTGAAACTCACAATTCTATGAAAATGCACTGAAACTGATAATCCCCTGAAAGTGCAGTGAAACTCATAATTCCCTGAAAATATACTGAAACTCAAACTTACAATTCTGTTAGCAGTCTGCTAGTTGGTGTAGAGGATTCAGCTCTTGTCTCCACAGAAGCTCACAATTTGTTCAGCAGTCTGGTAGTTGGTATAGATGATTCAGGCTCACGCCTCCTGTAACCAAGTTACAGGGTCAAACCTGATCAAGTTAAGAGACTAACCTGCCCCCCCCCCAAACTAGGTCATTACATACCACAAAGCCTAAAATAATGGGGGGGGGTGACAAAGGCCCAAAAAATAAGGACAGATTATAAATGTTGCTTTTATAGACTTAGAAAGTTGCTACAATAACATTTGTCTTAGCATGCATTTTCTGAAAGAAATGGAGCCTGTAACTGAAATGTAAGGCATTATTTAGTTATTTCAATCCTCAGTGATTTGCCAGAAAACCACACACTTTATGAGAAACAGGCCAAAATATGAGGCAAAAATATGGACATTCTGCAAAAATCTGGAAAGTTGAGAGGTATGCATACCTCTCAACCTCTTAGTGGAAGAAATCTGAACAAAGCCTGAAAAATTGGGGATACAATGGTCCAAAAATATGGATATATTTTAAATATCGTCTTTTTAACTTTGAATGTTGCTAGAATAACAAGATATGTGTTAGCATGCATTTTCTGAAGGATGTAAAGTCTGAAACTCATATATATGCCCTCATTTAATGAGTTTAACCCCCTGTGATTTGCCAGAAAATCACAACTTTTATAAGAAACAGACCAGAATTATGAGGCTAAATTTGAACAGTTCAGAGGTAAGTTAAACACACACACACACACACACACACACACACACACACACACACACACACACACACACACACACACACACACACACACACACACACACACACACACACACACACACACCTACCTTCTTTCTGCACTTATACACACATACACACATGCACACACACACACACACACACACACACACACACACACACACACACACACACACACACACACACACACATAGACGCACCTTCTCTCTGCTCATACACATACACGCAGACACACACATACACACCTACCTTCCCAGTTATTCTCATTAGAGGTAATATATATAATTATCAGACATGAAATGGGTTAGAAAATCTATAACCAAATGGGATAGATCATTTCAAGCACAAAAAAGGGAAACTAGCTAGGCTTAAAATAGCCCACAAGTGCAGTTAGCCTATTACTTACCTATGAACCTATGATCCTTTGAGACTAAGGACTGAGATTAGTCTTATTTACAGGTAAAAAAGAAGTATTCTAAGCAAATGGTTTTAAATTATAAATAGCCCATTAAATAAGATAACATTTTCTTGTTGAGTTGTATGAAAATAGTTTTTTTTTTTTTTAGTAGTCACTTGTTGTGTCAGACTATTGCAGTAAGGCCAACAACCACAGATATTGCATCCAAATTCTCAATTCTGTTTTTCCACCATTATTAATTAACATCCAAAAATTTCGGTGGGTCTTCTCTCATCAGTTAAGTACAACCTTGATGCTGTCAGGCTTAGCTTTTTCCTGTAAACAGGGAGAAGAGATGCTAGGTTGGTGGGCTTCGCTAGCCAGCTTACTGTGGCTACCTGTTAGCATTTTAGCTGGATTGCAGTTATGCCTTCTGTATCCCCGATATAATGGTTTATACAAATATGCATGGAGCATGGAGATGTACAATGAGATGGGCATGTGGGCAGTATGGTGGCCATCCCACTTCCTTGATAATATTCATCTTAGTGATGACACTCATGTGGTACTAGAAAACATCACTTATTTTTTCCTCTCTTTCTCCACCATTTTTGAATATGTTATTGTAAGAAATTTGCCACACTGCACACAAAGCCTTTTGCAAAGCTTTTCAAAAGGAAGTTGGATTTAGGTATGGATATAAGAAGCCTATGAGCCTACATATATTCATGATGTGGTTTGTGTTATTCCAGGATATAAGCAGGTGTGGGACAGTTAGAGTAGTATAGTTCATAGGTTCATAGGTTCATACTAGGCTATCTGCCCTAGGACATTTATAAGCCTAGCCAGAGTGTGTTTGGCTTTCGCCACCCATTTTAAATGAATTTTGCTATGCCCTTTTTCGAGGTTAGTATACTGTGCCTCTGTCTAACAGTGACACAGAAGTGATACCCGGGGTAAACCTACGATCTCCCATCCACTCATCAAGATACCTCTTGAAGAGAGTCAATGAGGGACTCTGCCTAACCTGGACTCAGATTTTATTCCAGAGTGAAGGGAGCCTCTGGGTTATGAATCTGTCCCTCCAGCATGTCCTATTTATTTCACTGCTGAGGTTCAAGTATCTCGAGTGCGTAGCTCGATGGGATTTGGATTTTCTGAGGTGCAGCATGTCCAGTAATTCCGGGTTGGACATGGCTTTATACGTCAGGCACAGATTGCCTCTGAGCAGGTGGTATGCCACTTAGTAGAGCTGGAGTTTCTTTAACCGGGCAACATATGGCATCTGTTTGAGCCCTTTGATCCTCTTGGTGAGGTACATTTGGGGTCTTTCCAGTTGCTGCAGGTGTCTGATAAGGTACATCCCAAAAGGGGCATTGTACTCAATTATGGGCCTGATGAGGGATGAGTAAAGAGGCACGATGACCTCCCCTGATCTAGATGTGAATCCCTTCATGATTAGGTGGGCTATATAAAATGTTTTTCTAACCACTTTGGCCACGTGGTTGTCAAATGAGAGATTGCTATCAACTTGGGTCCCCAGGTCCCTAATTACTTCTTCTGTACTTAATGGATTACCACCTATGTGGTAATTTGTGGGCACTTTGTTTTTGCCAAAGGGGATGACTATACACTTTTTGGCATTTAGCTTGAGGCCATGGCTCTGGCACCAGTTGTCTGTTTCTATGAGGCCCTTTTGGAGGATGCTTGTGTCGGCTGGAGAGTCAATTATGGTGCCCAGTTTGCAGTCATCTGCGGACTTGGTCAGCCACAGTCCTTCCGTGTTGGCCTGTACCTCCGAGAAATATATACCGAACAAGAGAGGTCCCAGGACTGAGCCTTGTGGGATGCCACTTGTAACTGGTTTGGAGTCTGACATGGCTCCAGCAATTCTAACCATGTGGGTTCTGTCCTTGAGCCAATTTGCAACCCATCTAGTGACATAGGGGTTTATATTTACGCTGGTGAGCTTATCTATAATGCCCGAGTGGGGTATTGTATCGAAGGCTTTTGCGAGGTCCAGGTAGGCTGTGTGGACCACCTTCCCCTCGTCAATGGCCTTGGTCACTGTTTCAAAGAAATCGTCCAGGTTTAAGAAGTAGGATCTGCCCTTAACAAAGCCAAACTGGGTAGGGTCCAGTGTCTGTAGGTCCCCAATATCTTTATTTATGAGGTCCATGATGATCCTTTCCATAGCTTTGCAGACCAAGCTAGTCAGGCTTATGGGGCGATAGTTTCCAGGATCCGTTGAGGCACCACCTTTGTGGAGAGGGACCACTGTTGCTGTACGTCACTCTTTGGGTACATACCCTGTAGTAAGGCTGAGATTGAACAGTAGTTTTATGTTTGGGATTAGCTCTTCTTGGAGTTCATGTAGGACGCAGCCTGGGACACCATCTGGTCCCATTGATGCTGTGTTTTTTGCTTTGGAGAGGGCGGCTTTTACCTGAGCATCTGAGATGTCAGGGGGGCAGCACTCTGCTGGGATAGATATTTGCCCTTTTGGTGGTGGTGGGGGGGGTTTGCGCTGAACCTGTCAGCTAGGATGTTAGCAATGTCTGTGGGTTCGGTGTATTTTTTGTCATTTTGGATCAATTCTGAGCATATCTGGGAATTCCCACCCAGGTTCCTAACATAACTAAAGAAAGCCTTGTGATTATCCTTAGTGTCCTCTGCAATTTTTCTCTCAAAGCTGGCCTTAGATGATTTTATGAGTGCCCGTAGTTTTTTGCTAATACTGATCAGAGATGCCTTCCCTTTTTGGGATTTTGCTCTATCATGTAGTAGCTTCCTCCTTCTATTGTATAGTTTGTTTATGGCTGGGGTCCACCAGACAGGATGTCTGCCTTTGGAGGATTGGGTCTTGGTTTTATTTGGGATTGCATGATCCATGTATTCCTGAAGGTGTTCATAGAATGTGTTTATAAAGGATTCTGCAGTCTGGGCCATATTTTCCACAGGCCCGGGGGCTTTGAAGGATTCCACCTCAGTTTTGAGGAGTGTGAAATTTGCTTTAGAGAAGTTTTTCACTGTGGTTTTCTGGGCAGGGGTTGGGATGTGAATATCCAGTGAGATTAGTTTATGGTCTGATCTTACCAGTGAGGGCTACACTTCTGGTCTGGAGCATAGAGTCCCCATGTTGGTGATGATCAGGTCTAGTATGTTTTCCCTTCTTGTGGGAGTGGTAACAAGTTGTTCCATAGCATCTGAGTTTATAAATTCTAGGAACCTTTGGGCTAGGGTGTTGGAGCTAGAGTAATGCTCCCAGTCTATGTTTGGGTAGTTGAAGTCGCCCAATATAATGGTGTTTGGAGAGACCTTCATATTTTCCAGTGTTCTCAGGAAGGCCGAGTGAGGTTCCTGAGTTTGGGAGAGTAGTCTGTAGCAGGCTATAAACTGGAAGGCAGTTTTACCCACTGTTAGTTGCACATGGATAGTCTCTGATGCTTCGTGCTGTGCCACCAACCTGGAGGTGTGGGTATCTTTGACGAATATTGATACTCCCCCTCCTTTTGTGGTTCGGTGCAAGTTTTGGGGCTGAAAAGCATGGTATTAGGTATAATCTGGTAGTGCTGGGGTGCTCTCGAGAGCCTTGAACCAGGTTTCTGTTACTGCACAGATATCGATGTTCTCCATGCTAAGGAGAGTTTCAAGCGCATGCATCTTGAGGTTTAGACGTCTGGCATTGAGTAGCATTACTCTTAGTTTCTTATCCCTTGTGATACCTATGGAGGTTGGTTTGTCTTTTGAGCCTTGCCTAAAAAAGGCACTATGGGGGTAGCAAGAGCCTTTGCCAATATCTGAAAGCCCAGGGGTGACAGGTGCAAGCCGTCCCTAGCGAAGCATCGTGGCTTGTCGAGCATGTCATCCCAGGCTGACAGGCATTGGATCCCCTTTGAATGACACCAATACTTAAGCCAATTGTTGAAATTGATCATCTTGTCTTCATATTGTGGCATCATTCTTGGTGAGGGTAAGATGCTACTCAAGGTCAGGGTCATACCGGCCTGGGCTACATGCTCAGAGAGCTCCTCTATGTCTCTTTTCATGTAGTCTAGGGAAGTACATCTCAGGTCATTCACACCAGCATGGACAATGACTGAGTCATATTTGTACTTGCCTTGGAGTGACCTGAGTGGTTGTGTTATGTGGCAGATCCTAGCACCCGACAGGCAGCTCACCGTGACCTTCTCCTTGTACAGCCTGGTGAGCGGGACATCAGTGTGCCTGATGATAGAGTCACCTATTACAAGTGTATCAGGTGTGTTGTTTAGCCTTAAGGGCTGTGACTGTTCGGCACACTGGCTTTGTGAGCTATGTGTTGCATGTGTTTTGTTTTGGGGTAGCGGTTGCTTGGGTGTCTGCTTTGGAGGTCTCTGCTGCTTAGGCAGATTTTTATTTAGAGCCTCCGAGTATGTTTTTGTGTGTTTATGTGTTTGGTTTGCTGTCGTGGTAGGTCTATGTGAGACTGGAATTGTAGTGAGTGTGGTTTCCTTCTCCTCCTGACTGGTTATGCCAGTACTGAGTTGAGAGAACTTAGCCTCCAGTTTGGCTATATGGTTGCATCTCTCACATGTGTTGGAATTTGTTGGGAGGAGAAGAGGGTTGTCTGTGTACATGAGGCAGTTGTAACATTGCCTCAAGATTCCCAGATTCACCAGCTGGACTGGAGAGGAGCTTGACAACTGACCTTTGAACATGCTAGAATAGTATTGGGAATTCCTTTATAATTGAAAAATAGGCCAATGGGGAACAAGGTACTCAAGGGGAGTTTGTGAGGGTGTAGTGCTTTTAATTTTTTAGTGCTGACTTATATAATTGCTTTAGTGAGCAAGTGCCAGGTAACTTAAATGCAATGTGTTACAGGTAACTTAAATGCAAAAACGACAAACAGTAACTTTCTTTCAAGTGAATCAAGGAAATAAGTACAGTAAGCAATGCAGATATCACTAGGGATCCACAGAAGCACTGAAAAGCCGCGTTTTAGGTGGAATTAACGTTTCAGGGAAATAACACGCAAACAAACAACAAGCATACAAACAAAGCTAGATTCAGCAGGCCTGGATCTAGTCTATGCTACAGCAAACAAGCTGTACCAATTTCAGTAAGAAGCAGTTCAAATATGCAGGCACTATAAGCCTTTAACCAGAAATTCCCAGCTCAGAAGGGAAGAGTCCAGCCTCTCCTCCCACAAGAGTGCAGACCACGAACCCTCTTAATGTAAAATAACTGGCCTGAAGCTCAAGTGCTAAAACCAGAATTAATACACTTTTAGAATAACAGACACTGAGCCCTCAATCAGCAGTTCCCAACTTAGAAGGATGTAAGCTACCTGTTCTGCCACTACAGTGCAGACCACAAACCTTCTTAATGTAAAATAACTGGTCTGAAGCCCAAGTGCTTAAACTAAAAGGCTTAGAATGAGTTACACCAAGCAGTAATAAATACAACTGAGTACTTTTAAGATGATGCAAAATCAAAATAAAGTAGGAAGAAACACAAATACAGTAAAAGCAGATAATTTTTTTTTTTTTTCACAACTGAACTACTTAGGTAACAGAAGGATGAAACCTGAGACAGCTTTTAAGAAAGAAATCTCAAAAGAACCAATGAGGTGCTTAGTCTAAGCTGTAGTCCAGGTGACCTCAGTCAGCCAATGACCTCAAACAATTCTGTCTCACTGAAATGCCTGATGGCTTTGGCTAAACCAAGATTTCCCTGAATATGTGCTCAGACACACAGCCTCCACAAACACTAGGCCCAAATACAAGCCTGAATATGGAAATGCTACAAATATCTCCACTACTTAGAACAAACTGCAGAAATGTTTCTCATAGCTGAAAAGCAGCAGTGAGCCTTTAAATGAAAGTTTTAAACAGCTAAAGGAGCCTCTAGAAAAAAGAGTTTAACTGCAACAAGTTATCAGAAACAAACAACCCAACAGATGCTTAATAAAAGTGGACAATTTCCAGTTAATACCTCACACACAGTGAAACTAGCTAGAAAAATACACAGTGCACAAAGTGCTATAAATAACAAAGAAATGAACAAAATAAACAAAAAACAGGATACTTAATGTTATATATTATAGCTCTGAGTTTCCTCAGTGTCCTTCCTTTGATTAGCTCAGTGTGAAATGGTATTTCAGACTCTAGCTGAATTGAAGCACTGGTGCTGGATATATTCAAGTCAGGCACCTTGTTGTGTTTTAGTATGGTGCCTGTTGCAAATCTAGTAATCCAGTTACAATCTTTACTAATATGTGTAAAAGGGAAGACTGAAGCTTAGTGAATATATGCTCAAATACAGATAGAACAGAAGAAGATACACTGATGGACAATTGAGATGAGAAAGGGATATAAGATAGGCCTTAGTCCAGATAAGATATCCAGATTTCTTTGCCTGAGTTAATACAGTGGCTATATTTTGTTTAATTTATTATTTTATTTTACATTTGCTGACCGGGAAAGTCCAACTGTATATATGTCCATTTTCAGTGGAGGCCAAGGGAGAAAAGCTCCAATTACAATAAAGAAATTTTATAAAAAGCTCCAATTACAATAAAAAACTTTTGCAAACAAAATCGTACAAAAGATTAAAAAGAATATTAAAGTAATAATGCTTAGCTACACTATAAACACACTTAAAAAACAAATTATTTGCCAGTACAGTCATAATGCTGAATATAAACATATTCTTTGTCAGTACAGTGCAAAAAACTGGAAAACAGCAACCTTGTAGCCGGAAAGCCAACTCTAACCAAAGGAATTGAGAATTCAAAGTAACTTCTTTAACGCAAAAGTTTTTATTCTTAAAAGCAGTGAGCCTTTAAATGAAAGTTTTAAACAGCTAAAGGAGCCTCTAGAAAAAAGAGTTTAACTGCAACAAGTTATCAGAAACAAACAACCCAACAGATGCTTAATAAAAGTGGACAATTTCCAGTTAATACCTCACACACAGTGAAACTAGCTAGAAAAATACACAGTGCACAAAGTGCTATAAATAACAAAGAAATGAACAAAATAAACAAAAAACAGGATACTTAATGTTATATATTATAGCTCCGAGTTTCCTCAGTGTCCTTCCTTTGATTAGCTCAGTGTGAAATGGTATTTCAGACTCTAGCTGAATTGAAGCACTGGTGCTGGATATATTCAAGTCAGGCACCTTGTTGTGTTTTAGTATGGTGCCTGTTGCAAATCTAGTAATCCAGTTACAATCTTTACTAATATGTGGAGAAGGGAAGACTGAAGCTTAGTGAATATATGCTCAAATACAGATAGAACAGAAGAAGATACACTGATGGACAATTGAGATGAGAAAGGGATATAAGATAGGCCTTAGTCCAGATAAGATATCCAGATTTCTTTGCCTGAGTTAATACAGTGGCTATATTTTGTTTTATTTATTATTTTATTTTACATTTGCTGACCGGGAAAGTCCAACTGTATATATGTCCATTTTCAGTGGAGGCCGAGGGAGAAAAGCTCCAATTACAATAAAGAAATTTTATAAAAAGCTCCAATTACAATAAAAAACTTTTGCAAACAAAATCGTACAAAAGATTAAAAAGAATATTAAAGTAATAATGCTTAGCTACACTATAAACACACTTAAAAAACAAATTATTTGCCAGTACAGTCATAATGCTGAATATAAACATATTTAATAAACATATTCTTTGTCAGTACAGTAATGATGCAGAATATAAACACAGGTAGGGAGTTGTTTCCTGGGTTAACAAAATTGTTAAGAAAATAGTTCAAGAGAGAAAAAAAGAACCACACAAGAAGAATTCAGTAAAACAGGCTAAAACGTGTTAAGCCAAAGGAGACTGGAGTCAGTCAGGATTAGAGCATGGACAAAGCCATTGTGATTTTAGGAAGATTTTCAGTTGTTTTTTACAAAGTGGAGTGGATGACAGGGATGTTAGTTCCCTAGGAAGCTTGTTCCAAGTGTTTCCAATTGAGTTAGTAAACAGGCAGTCCCCAGATTTGTTGTTGGATTTTTGGGAAGAGACAGGTAGTCTGTTGGCAGATCGTAAGGTTGAAAGATTTTGATAGGGGCTAATAAAGTTTCCGAGTATAGGAGTATTTGAGGGATGATGCAGGATTTTGTGAATGAATAGGAGTTGCTGAAAAAGAAACTGGCGTTGCAGTTCAAACCATCCAAGAAGTTTGAGATTTTTGCAGTGGTGGGTAAGAAATGGGGCATCAGTGGCAAATCTGGCAATGTTATTGTAAGAAGTTGCCATATATGTTTAGAAACCTTTGCTTGATCACCTGTAGTGAGTCTATTGAAGCTAATTACTAATTATAAGAAGTGATCAGAAAATATATGGCTAGGTTTTCGGATTTGTCGATAGTTGTCAATGCTTACATTCTTGGGCTACATACAGGTAGAAAGCATTGCTTTGTTAAATCACGTTGGGTTTAGTAACAGTACAACAGGAATTTATAACTGCTAGCTGCAATGATTAGACTGATTCAGTGAAAATCATTCTGATGGAGTGCAAATAAAATTATTTTCATTATTTAATGCTATATGGTTGCAACCTATATTTATCTTCTGTGAGTGATCTAAAATGACAGGAGACTGAGCTCATGATTTGATATTAATGATTCATATGGATTTCTGAAATTCATTTGATGACACCTAAACAACACAACTCAGTGGCCTTAAAGATAATAGTCTAAGGTTCTGTATAGAATTGAGATGGTGCAGTAGCGTTGTCGCCTCCCAGTAAGACGCTGACCGGTTCGACTCTCAGCTAGAGCGTCTTCTGCGTGGAGACATGCGTGAATGGGCATACCTTCGTTGAAGGTTGTGCATTAGGGCTGGCAACTCAGCATGTAAAAATCAACTGCCAATCATTAGAGGACTGGAGTTCCGCTGTGGTGACCCCTAACTGGGAAAAGCCGAAAGACACAGCAACATGTTAGTTTTAGATGTATACAGACCACATGAAGATAAGCACTTCATTGCATTTATAATATGTAGGCATAACTGGATACTAATTAATCAGTTATGAGCATTAGATTTTACAAAAACTAGGTCAGAACATACAGATCACTGTCTGTTAGTCAAAATGTATGTGATTACTACTTCTCTTAACAAACGGTTGCTGTAATACATGCAATGCAGTATACAGGACAAATAATGTTCACTTAATCTTTTCAAATGAATTAGTCATCATTTTGCTTTCTGTTACAGCTGTACAAACATAATTGTTGCAGTAAGAAGTAATATTTCATCTTTTGGTCCATGTATTCATTCATGATTTTCTGTTTTCATAGTTTGAATGTCAGTCTTATGGACATGGAGCTCACTTGGCATCTATCCTTGATGAATCAGAACTCTCTGTTATCGCATCACACATCTCAGCCTATCAAAAAAAAGACACAGCATGGATTGGTCTTCATGACCCAGAACAGGTAATTGGAATTTCTGTGTCTATAACAGTAATGGTAATTTAGCTTCATAAATTATGCAGGAAGGTTCATGATAATTTACTAAGATACACAAAGTGTGGAAACTAAGTGTTAAGGGAAACAAAGGCAAAGATCCCTCGCCAACCTTACTTACGTATGTTAAAACTCATGCTAAGTTCAACCTAACCATAAAGGTAACGGTAACCCTATGTTTAGTCCTAACACTATACAATTAGGTTGTTTCACCATTGTTTAGGTTCGGTATTTTTGTAATCATTAACAGGCATAGTTTCCTTTTTTTCCAGGCTTATGTTTATGTTGCACTCCATCAATTGACCATCTCTCTCTCTCTATAGATATATATATATATATATATATATATATATATATATATATATATATATATATATATATATATATATATATATATATATATATATATATATATATATATATATTTATATATAGATATATATATATATTCTGCTTGGAAATATGACATGAAACTTTTGCTGTGGTAAATACATTAAATGACAGTTTCAATGATTTTTTTTTTTTTATTTGATTTTTGTGACAAAGGGGGATACTGCTAGCACATCTATCTGGAACTTTGTAAATAATTATATGTCATTGGTGTATATCAGAATGATTTATCTAAGATTCTTGTGTCACAAATGTATTCATACTGAATATCATATGTATATCAAATGGGTCTATATTATAACATCGAAATCTATAAAGATCGAATGTTATAATATCGAACCCTAAACACTGAAATCCGAAAACATCAAACAGTCAGAATAGAGAATTTTTTCTCAGGGAAAAAATTTGCTATTCCGAGAAACATACACACAACACAAACACACACAAAAAACAGCAATCCACACACATACACTTAAAATCCTACACCGAAACCCAAACTAAACTTTACATACACTACTAGCTATCCACTTACCTTAACCCAACCCTAACCCTAAGGTCCATCACTATCAGACACTCACCTCACCTGCACCTTAACCCTAACTCACCTAACCCACCATTAACCCTAACCTACACACAACCGCACACTTACTTGACCCGCACCCTAACCCTAACTCACCTAACCTGCCCCCTAACCCTAATCTACACACAATCGCATGCTTACCTGACCCATGCCCTAACCCTAACATCCACACAACCGCACACTTACCTGGCCCGCTCCCTAACCCTAACTCACCTAACCCGCTCCCTAACCCTAACCTACACAATCGCACACTTACCTGAACCCGACCGTGTGTTCCAACATATCGAACGCTGAAAACAGCGAAGCCGCAGCAATGGCCCACCGAATTCTTTCCCTGGGAAAGAATTTGGTGTCCTGCACCTTCGCTGTTTTCAGCGTTCGACATCAAGGGGTCGATATTATAACATTCGGTCTTTGTAGATTTTGATGTTATAATATAGACCCATATCAAATTAGGTTTGTACAGACATTTGTGTTGAGAAGATATTTTGTAAAGTGTTGTGTTTGTAATGTAGCCACATTGTGCCCTGCTGGAGGAGAACAAAAATATCCATGCACTATTTTAACTGTTTAAATGTATATATCTTAACAGTGGAAACTGGAATACAGGAGGCTAACTTCAGAAAATAGCTGAAATCAAATTACTTTATGACAGCTACTTTGAGGGGCTGATAAATGAAGAGAATGAGAGAGAAAGAAGGTTAGATGATGTGGGGATAGTGAATCAGGAAGTGCAATGGATTAGCAAGGAGGAAGTAAGGACAGCTATGAAGAAGATGAAGAATGGAAAGGCTGTTGGTCCACATGACATACCTGTGGAAGCATGTAGGTGTTTAGGAGAGATGGCAGTGGAGTTTTTAACCAGATTGTTTAATGAAATCTTGGAAACTGACAGGATGCCTGAGGAGTGGAGAAGTATTTTGGTACCGATTTTTAAGAATAAGGGTGATGTGTAGAGCTGTAGTAACTACAGATGGATAAAATTGATCAGTCACAGCATGAATTTATGGGAAAGAATAGTGGAAGCTAGGTTAAGAGGGAAGGTGATGATTAGTGAGTGGCAGTATGGTTTCATGCCAGGAAAGAGCACTACAGATGCAATGTTTGCTCTGAGAGTGTTGATGGAGAAGTATAGAGAAGGTCAGAAAGAGTTGCTTTGTGGCTTTGTGGACTTAGAGAAAGCATATGACAGGGTGCCTAGAGAGGAGTTATGGTATTATATGAGGAAGTTGGGAGTGGCAGAGAAGTAAGAGTGGTACAGGATATGCATGAGGGTAGTGTGACAGTGGTGATGTCTGCGGTAGGAGTGACGGATCCACTTAAGGTGGAGGTGGGATTACATCAAGGATCAGCTCTGAGCCCTCTCTTATTTCCAGTTGTAATGGACAGGTTGACAGACGAGATCAGACAGGAGTCCCCATGAGCTATGATGTTTGTGGATGACATTGTGATCTGTAGTAAGAGTAGGGAACAGGTTGAGGAGACCATGGAGAGGTGGAGATATGCTCTAGAGAGGAGATGAATGAAGGCCACCAGGACTAAGACAGAATACATGTGTGTGAATGAGAGGGAGGATAGAGGAATGGTTAGGATGTAGGGAGTAGAGTTAACAAAGGTGGATGCATTTAAATACTTGGGATCAACAGTTCGGAATAATGGTAAGTGTGGAAGAGAGGTGAAGAAGAGAGTACAGATAGGGTGGATTGGGTGGAGAACAATGTCAGGAATGATTTGTGACAGACGGGTACCAGTAAGAATGAAAGGGAAGGTCTACAAGAGGGTAGTGAGACCAGCTATGTTATATGTGTTGGAGATAGAGGCACTGACAAAAAGACAGGAGTCAGAGCTGGAGGTGGCAGAGTTAAAGATGTTAAGATTTGCATT
This sequence comes from Protopterus annectens, assembly GCF_019279795.1. NCBI lineage: Eukaryota > Metazoa > Chordata > Ceratodontiformes > Protopteridae > Protopterus > Protopterus annectens. The sequence goes on from NC_056745.1 coordinate 1,219,482,576, forward strand.
CGGTGTGATGAGGATGGACAGGATTAGTAATCAGTGTATATAGGTTCATAGGTTCATAGGTTTGTTTGCCTATACAAGCCTAGCCATAACAATTCCCTGGCTATTTCTTCCCAGAATATTTACTTCCCTGGTCCCATCTAGCAGGGTGACTGACGTGATCCCTGGGGTGAATTTCCTATCTCCCATCCAATCGTCAAGGTTCCTTTTGAAGAGAGCCAAATAGGTGCTCTGCTTGACATGTATGTATGTCTATTCCAGAGTACGGGGAGTCTCTAGGTCAGGAACCTATCCCTCCAGCATGTTTTGTTCATTGTGATGACCAGGTTTAGATCCCTGGAGCATGTGGCTATGAGGGATTGGGATTTCTTTAAGTGTAGAATGTCCAACAGCTCTGGGTTTGACATGGCCTTGTATGTTAAGCAGAGATCGCCTCTGAGTAGGCGATATGCGACAGAGTATAGCTGGAGTTTTTTTAGATGGTCAGCATAGGGCTTTAGGCCTGTGATTCTTTTAGTGAGGTATTTCTGTGGCCTTTTCAGCTGTTGCAAGTGACCTGTGAGGTACATACCAAATGGGGCTTTGTACTCAATAATGGGCCTAATGAGGGATGAGTACAGTAGGGCAATGACCTCCTTTTTTTTCTGGATGAAAAGCCCTTAGCGATGAGGTGTGCCACATAGAAAGATTTCCTGACTGTTGTGGTGATGTGGTTATCGAAGGTGAGACCACTGTCCACCTATGTCCCTAAGTCCCTTATAACACTTTTGGTGTTTAGTGTACTGCCACTTATGTGGTAATTCATGGGTACATGTTTTTTCCCAAAGGGGATAACTATACATTTCTTGGCATTGAGCTTGAGCCCATGGCTCTGGCACCAAGCATCTTTTTCTGTAAGGCCCTTTTGTAGAATATCCACATAATTTGGGGATTCAGTAATGGTTCCCAGTTTGCAGTCATCTGCGAACTTTGTTAGCCAGAGTCCCTTAGTGCTGCCCTGTACTTCAGAGAAGTAAATGCCAAACAAGAGCGGTCCCAGGACTGAACACTGAGGTACTCCACTTGTCACTTGTCTGGAGCTGGATTTAGAATCAGCTACTTTAACAGTGTGGGTTCTGTCAGTAAGCCAGTTGGCAACCCATTGAGTGATGTAGGGATTAATGCCCAGCTTAATAAGTTTATCTATGATTCCAGAGTGGGGGATGGTGTTGAAGGCAAGGTCAAGATAGGCTGTGTGGACTGCCTTACCATCATCCATGGCTCTGGAGACTGATTCGAAGAAATCAATCAGGTTGAGGAGACAAGATCGGCCCTTCACCAAACCAAACTGGGTGGGGTCCAGTGTTTGAAGATTGCCAATGTCCTTGTTTATAAATTCCATGATAATGCGTTCCATGGCTTTGCAGATCAGGCTCGTCAGACTGATGGGATGATAGTTCCCGGGATCCAAGGTGGATCGCCCCTTGTGGAGTGGGATAACTGTAGCTGTGCCCCACTCATTGGACATGAAGCCTGAGGTGAGGCTATGATTAATCATGATGCTTAGGTGAGGTGCCAGTTCATTTTGCAGTTCATGTAGTACACAGCCCGGGACGTCGCCTGGTCCCATGGATGCTGTATTCTTAGCTTTGGAGAGTGCATTTTTACCTGTGTGGGCATGATTACTGGAATTTGGCAATCTTTTGGTATTGAGATGGGCCCTTTAGGGGGTGAGAGTGGGGTGAAGGTGGCACTGAATCGGTCTGCCAGGATATTGGCAATATCCTTGGGATCAGTATATTTAATGCCATTCTGTTGTAGCTCAGAGCAGATCTGAGCATTGCCATTTAGATTATTGACATAATTATAGAATGCCTTATTGTTGTCCTTGGAATCTTTGGCAATTTTATTTTTGTAACTAGCTTTGAAGGATTTTGGGAGAGATCTCAGCTTCTTACTGAGGCTGGTAAGGGAGTTTTTTGCATCCTGGGATTTTTCTCTTTTCTGCAACAGTTTCATCCTTCTGTTGTATAGTTTGTTTATGGCAGGTGACCACTAGATTGGCTTCCTTTTTTGGAGGAGAGCATTTTGGTTCTATTTGGAATGGCATGATTCATGCACAAGTGGAAGTGCTCATAAAGTGCCTTAGTGTACGATTCAGGAGTCAAACTTTCAGTTCACATTTGCATGGGTGTCATGAAGTTTGTCACTTCTGACTTTAGTAGCATGAAGTTGGCTTTGGAGAAGTTTTTTATGAAGGTTTCCCTACTGGGGTGGGGGTGGGATGTGGACGTCACGGGTGAATAGCTTATGGTCAGACCTGACCAACGAGGTGGTGACCACTAGTGTGGAGCATCAATCTCCCATGTTGGTAAAGACCAGGTATAGGATATTTGAGCCCCTGGTGGGACTATGGATTAGTTGATCCAGGGTGTTGGAATTTTTGAATTCCAAGAACCGTTGGGCAAAGGTGTTGGTACCTGAGTAGTTTTCCCAATTAATGGCAGGGTAGTTGAAATCACCCAGTATTAGGGTGTTTGGATGTATCTTAATATTTTCCAGTATATTTAGAAAGGTGTAGTGAGAATCTTGGGGCATGGTGGGGGATCTGTAGCAAGCTACAATTTGGATTTCAGTCTTACCTAGTGTTAGTTGCACCTGTAGATTTTCAGATGCACTGTGTTGGGCAACTAGCCTGAAGATGTGAATATCCTTGGTGAATATGGACACTCCTTCACCTTTAGTGTTTCGGTCCTGGTTTGGTGGCTGAAAAGTGTGGCAAGAGTTGTAGCCTGGTATTGCAGAGGTGTTCTCTGGAGCCTTGAAACAGGTCTCAGTTGCTGCACAGATATCGATGTTATTAGAGGGTCAGCTCAAGTTGGACGGTTTGGAGACAAAGCCATAGAGACAAGATTGAAATGGTTATCCCAACAGTAATATTTGAAATATTAATTTAAGATGTCTCTTAGAGAGACAGCATTCTGTATTCTGTCTTGGACCTGGCAACAACAAGATCGATTTACACACATCTGGCCTTGTTCTTAAGTAAGTTAACTAGGATATAGTAATTCTTTTAGATTCAGTCAGGAATATAGTGAAGCTTAGGTTTAGATATTTTTCTTTATTTATTTGAGACTTTCCTGCAATGTTCTTTTAAATATTTCCTGTGGTTTTGAACTCTGATGTAACTGTGAATATATATTCAGTATTGTCTTGTTATTTTATTATTCATTATTAAATATAGTTAAACCTTTCATTTTGGCTGATCTGTGTAGAGATATTTATGTTCTGAGAGTACTTGCATAATTATTTGGTAACACTGTGTAGGCCACTCCTAATAGCCTTGCTCTTGGTCAAACTACCATTTGTATTGATATTAATATTGCACAGTAAGATTGGACACCCTTTGATGAGGTCCTTAGAGTAGCTGATGAGGTGTTGGCTGGTGGCAGTGATAATTACCTTATAGTCTGGACAAAAGGGGAGCATAGCTAATAATCCTGTGCCAGCTTTTCCCACGTGTGTGTGTGTGTGTGTGTGTGTGTGTGTGTGTGTGTGTGTGTGTGTGTGTGTGTGTGTGTGTGCGTGTGTGTGTGTGTCTGTGTGTGTGTGTGTGTGTGTGTGTCAGCTACTTGGGCAGGGACAAAAGCCACTGGTTGGACAGAGAAGATGCTGGAGGGTTTGGCTTGGCCACTCAGCTGAGATCTCAACTTTATAGCTATGCCAGTGGGGGAGTCTTACTGGGGATCTGGAGAAAGAGGGAAAAACCAGCCCCAGACTGATTCTGGTTTCTGTGTGGTCTTAGGGGAAATTGCACTTGATGCAGAGAGCTGCATCTGGAAATACTGTGTGTGTGTGTGTGTGTGTGTGTGTGTGTGTGTGTGTGTGTGTGTGTGTGTGTGTGTGTGTGTGTGTGTGTGTGTGTGTGTGTGTGTGTGTGTGTGTGTATGTGAACCTTGTCATCCTCCCAGTGTACATCCCCTACTGGTGCCAGTGTTGAGGGTTGATTACGGGTCGATTGGTGAGGGCATCACAGTTTTCATGAAATTTTTCATTCAACTTATGTTGTACTTTGTGAAAGTTTACTTTGGATGTTTTTTAATGTTTTGGATTTGTTTGAAATTCATCTATAATTTTGTTTTAGTGATTTACTGTTTGTAGTAGTACAGGGAGGTGTGGAATAGAGTTTTAATGTAGGCATCCTTTGCCCTTTTTTGCAGTTGTGCAACCTTGGATTTAGTATGTTTCAGAAAACATTTGGATGAATATTTGCCCTCACCAAAAAAAGGTTTCTGTACATTTTTGTTTATTTTTCATTGAAATTGCATTTTAGTATATTGTGTGTTGTTCTGCTGTCTTTATAAATTTAGGGTAATTGTTGGTGTGAGTTTTGATGCCATGACACATATCCACCTGGAATTAACAATTATTTCTGTGCAGTGGCATTTTCCAGACTCTTTAGTCCTCTTTAAGCTGTTTTCATTTATTACATCATATAGCTTAAAGACTGACATAGTTTGGCTTGTACAGGCAGTGGACTACAAATCAATTGATTCCAAATTTATTATTCTGGAATGGCCTTATGAAAGTGTGCTTTGCACTTCGCAGTTTAAAGACTACAATGCCTAATTGCAAACATTTCCATAATTGATTATTACTAACTTCAAATCCTGATAAAGTGTAGTGAGATAATATAATATCTTACTGTTTTCTTTATGAATATTAACTAAAGTTATAGATTACTTTCCTTCACAAGTGTTCCAGTTAATGGTTTGTCTAGCAGTATTTCTGTCATTATTACTCCATAGTCAGTAGTTTGTTTTGAATGGAAATTTCATTCTAAGGTTTTTCTCTGGTGTTATTGTGCGTTTAATAGTTTGCTACAGGAGAAGAGTGTGGGGATCTGCAGGTAAATAGAGTCTGTGGATGTCACAAGATAATTATGTAGCTTCTGTTTTGACCCAACCAATTCCTGGCATGGTTCTGTCTATATCTTCGTCTATCACAAGCTATTTTGAACATCATGTCACTTGGGTCAAATACTTTATAATTTAACTGCAGTATCAGTAATTTTGTATTGCACTTGCTTTCATGCAAACAAAATAGAGAACATTTAACAAATCTATTTATGACTATATGAATATACACATGCATGCATGTGTGCATCCACACACAAACACACACATTTTTATCATTACTAAGAGAACAGGGCATGAGAAGGTACACACACACACACACACACACACACACACACACACACACACACACACACACACACACACACACACTCATTTTTATCATTACTAAGAGAACAGAACATGAGAAGACAAACACACACACACACACACACATACACACACACACACACATTTTTATCATTACTAAGAGAACAGAGCTTGAGAAGGCACACACACACAGACACACACATGCACACACACATTGTTATCATTACTAAGAGAACAGTGCATGAGAAGGCACACACACACACACACACACACACACACACACACACACACACACACACGCACACACATTTTTATCATTACTAAGAGAACAGAGCATGAGAAGACACACACACAAACACACACACACACACACACACACACACACACACACACACACACACACACACACACACACACATTATCATTATTAAGAGAACAGTGCATGAGAAGGCACTGTTAAGCATGATGTTGTTTGTAAAGGATTTAGTAAACTTACCTTTATGTTGAGATACTCTGATGTTAGCTGCCAAAGATGGTCATAAGGATATATTATTGTAAAAAAATTAATAATGTTGGCAGTCAAAGTTAATCACCATCCATTTCCCTAGTTTAAATTGTAATATGTCTACACTTCCAAGTTTAAAACAGTTTTCACTGAAACAGTGAATACATTATTTTTGCCTCTCAACGTTTCATTCAGGGTTACAGATAAAGCAAGAAAAAAATGGGAAAGGCCAACAATTAGGATTTTTTTTAAATACAACATACAAATTCTTACAATTCTATGCAGTTTTAGGAGGGACTAAGCACAAGTCTGAGAACAAGCAAGTGGTATCTCCAAATCTGAAGAGTTGGGAGGTATCCTACAAATATAAGAATTTTGTGTTATGCAGAAAATGCTAAGTTTGAAATTGTTTGCCAAAACTAAAATAATGAAAGATTTTAGCTACTGCATATAAGTTTAATTAAAGGAGTTTGTAGTGATTAAACTTTTTTTTTGTATGCATTTATTCAGGTCTTACTTTACTCTGGTTATTGTCAGCATTTTATTTGTGCTGCTTCTGACAGGAAGCCATTTTCTTAACTGTAAATCATTGTGACCTACACTTATACAGCAAGACCAAAATGACTGTAATTGAGAAATTATTTTACTGCCACTTTTAAAGCGTTTGTAATACATAAAGTGGCTATTCTGTTTATTTAGCATATTGCATGTAAATATGAATAGTTTAGCCACAGTAGCAGTATAAACCATATAAATAAGCCCTCTTCCATCTGTAGACAAACTGGAAAATGTAAATGGGCATTTTAGGCAGTAGACCCATAAATGAGCTATTCAAGTTGGCTGCATTATACCAGTGCCATTGTTGTTTTATCTGTGAATCTGCAGTAAATTAAACTATGTTCCAATAAAACTGCTAAAAGTATATATTGAAAATCTTTTATTGTTTGGCAGAACGGCCGCTGGAAATGGATTGATGGATCCATGTACAACTACAGGGTCTGGGGTACTGGTCAGCCTGATAACCTAAAAGGCAATGAACACTGTGTAGAAATCCGACCACAGGAGAGTAAGTAAAATGTTTTAAAACATCAGTACGCTATACTCTACTATGATGTGTCCAAAGAAAGTGCATTATTCCTTCATATCTTGCTTGGTCCACTTTCAGTACATTTCACATCAGTACACAATTGTTAACTGTGTTGGTGATCTATAGTTTAAAGATTTTTACCTGAAAAAAGTTCAGATAACCAATAAGCTGTGTTTTTCTGTGTTTAGAAGACTTTTGTCCTCATAGTTATTAAATTAATGTGATTAGCAGTGTGATAAATTCTTATGCTGTAATGTATGAATCATTTAGTGTCCAGTAAAGACATATGCTTCACAAAAACTTGTGAATTAAAGCTGAAAGGAAGGCATTAGTGAGAGACATGTCTGAATGACAAGTGTTGTAAAGTAGACACAAGCAATTCAACCATGGGAACATAACATCTGCTACTAGAATACTGACTGGCCTTCTGACCATTCTCAGATTTTTGTCCTTAGGCACACATTTGTCCCACAGCTACTCTTTTCTGACCTCTCTTCAAGCTAACCCAGACTCTCTTCAGTTCCCCAGCTCTTCTCTTGCTTCATTAATTGGGCTGGTGTAGAACTCAATCACTCAAAAACCCTCTCTAAGAAAAAGGGTTAATGTATCTGTCTCTCTTTTTTCCATTTTTGAATAATAGTAGCTGCTTGCCGTGATAACTAAAATTAAACACTGCTTAAACCACAACCAGAAACACTGTGGAAATATTAAACTTCCCCTTAAGGTAAGGATTTCAAGGAAAGAAACATCAAACATTATCCTTTCCAAAGTATGAGCTCCATAAGATTCAGTAATTAGTTATCCTGTTATTACATTGCACACATTGATGACAGTAAGAGAGTTTTACATAGAATTGTCAGCCATGTAGATGAGTGCGTACTAAATGCTACTGACACACTATACCTGGTAAGATATATTGCTTCAAGCATATTTTAACAAAAATCCTACCCGACACACATAGGATAGTGGTATGAAATAGCAGTCCTTATGTTACATTTCCCCTACTGTCATACAGATGAAGCCCTGACTTATTACTAGTATAACTCAATACTTCAAAATGTGTTCCAGAACATTTATAATTGCAGATGTCATCTGTACATCATTACTGACCAGAACACCATACACCCTGAGCAGTGCAGTATAGCCTTATTATATGTAGCAGAGTTTGGAGGAGAGGGTTCCTGAGAAAGCAACTAGAAGCTGTCTGTCACTATGAGGTTTAAGTTAAGGACTGATCTCTGCCTGATGTGCATCACAGCAGAGGGGCTGCTCCCGTACTTTAACTAATGTGGTATGCTGCCCTTCATGGACCTGTGGGGTAATGCCGGGCCTCATAGTTCCTGGTCTTTCTATCTTTCAGTGTGTGTATGTCACTTATTGGAATGTTTATTTGCATTCTTTTTTGCTATATTTCTTCTTATCAAAAATAAGGTATAATTATAGATTACTTATTGCATAATACTTTGAGAATTATGTTGTAATATCTACAGTTCAGAAAGTGACAGTGACATCTCACAGCATCTTACATTAAGACTTATGTTGAAAAAAGTAATTTGTTCATTATTAGACTATGGCACATAACTGATTAATCTTACCAGCTATGTTCTTATATTGAATAGTACCCATGCTCTTTAATTATTTCTGTCAGCATATATGATTTATGCCATACCTGCAGTGTTCGCATCTAAAGTTTATATATGCTAACACATTTTATTTGTCTTTCTAGGCTTCAAGAAATGGAATGATGTTAACTGTGATCATCAATGTCACTTTGTCTGCAAATACAAGCCTTGAAAAAGTGTTACTTTGTCATATGAGTTATGCTTCTCTTTTTTTCTGATTGAAATGATTTAGCATGCTGTTTAATAAATGCATTTGAACATGGTGCTGCTGTATTTTTCAAATTACTTTGTAAACAAAAGATCTTAATTTTAGACCCATAGCTGAAAAATGTAATCTACTTGCGATGACTATGATTGTGTTTTGACTTGTTCCTACTGCAAATTATATTATGTTAAACACATTTGGTTAGAAGAGTAGATACTGAAGCCCAAACAAAAAATGTTATAAATATATATTTCTTTTGATTACATGATGACATTTCTGTTGCAATGACTTTTCTAGTCACCACTGTCATAAATAATGGTTATTATAATATGGATGTGACAGTGTCAGTAGATTACAGCCACTTTATTTGTCGTGGCTGTGTTTGTTACCAGCTTTTGTACAGTACCACAAATTTAAACTGTTAACACTGGTAGCTCAATGGGGCACTGATTTGTGCCTGCATTAGCTGCCTAGTGTGCAGATTTTCTTATTTAGTGGATAAGATAGAGTTGTTAGTTAACTAAAAGCAATAAATAAAAAATACAAGATGGTATGAGCAGACTGGGTTCCCAAACAACTAGTATATGCAGAAAAATATAGGAAACACCAGACCACAGCAGATAGTATCAAATACAACTCCAAAGTTTAATCCACAGTACAAAAATGGTGAGTGCTCTGGCTATGAAAGCGCTCACCATTTTTGTACTGTGGTTAAACTTTGGAGTTTTATTTGATAATATCTGCTGTGGTCTGGTGTCAACTAAAAGCAATGTTTTCTCAAGGTATCTGTAATAAGAAGTATCTTATGTTTCTTTTGTGAATTCTAAAATTATCTTGCTGCTTTTGAGTATATTACTTCTCCCTGAAGGCTATCCTGTTCATCATACCTTATGTGAAATAATACATTCACATTTCTCCCTGGAATTGTCCACACTGTATTTTTAGATTCTGTCCTTCTGTCTTCATATATCTTAAAATTGTGCCCGTATGTTCTAATACATACATTTAGTTCCACTTGGACCATAATGATACACCTGAAACAGTTGAAATCATTTAATAAAGTCCTATTTCTTTCTTTCTTTCTTTCTTTCTTTCTTTCTTTCTTTCTTTCTTTCTTTCTTTCTTTCTTTCTTTTTGCTTAAAGACTTTATTTATTAGTCTCTTGTAGTCAGATGACTTTTATGATTTCAGGTGCATGTTATACAAATTTTTTGTTGCCTTTCACTGATCTGCCACAATATCCTTGGTTCCTTCTGATTATGCGGTCTCCAAAATTGCACACAGCACTTCAGACTGGCTAGTCACGCTATTAGATAGAGAGGAATAACACCGTTCTGTATTCTACTGGTGATGCCTCCTCACATGCATTTGTGAGGTACATATGACCCCTCTTCTAAAACATTTGAGTTCAAGTCATGAGGCCTCTTCAAAAACCTCTTCTACTGGTTGTGCCTCTTCTCTCTAACATGTGTGATCTTCTGTTAATGTCTCTTTTCATAATCTTGTGTTGTCTTTGTAATCCCTCTTTGCAAGTGTTCTAAGAGTGGTACCTTTTCACATGCATCTGCAACCTCCTGGTTATGCCTTTTCTCATTCATTCGTGTTCTTCTAGTAATGGCTGTACTCATACATTCCAGCATTCCACCAGCCTTCATTTTTGCCCTTTCTTGTAAGTTGCTTGACAATGAATCATCAGATGTGATCACCCCTGTCTTCTTTTCCTTTATTTTTGCTATTCCTTCTTTTCTAGATATGAGTCCGTTTCATGGGTATTTGTTTACCATGTACATTATTCTGCATTTTCTGTGCTGAATTTAAGCTGAACAACATTCTCCCAGTCTTATTGATTATCTTCTATTAATTCATTTAATTTTTTATGTTTAAGTTTTGCTGCATATTTATGTATCTTTAGTAAATTAACAAGCACTTATTTACAGTCTGTCTTCCTTGTCACCTATAAAGGAATTGAAAAGACAAAAAAGGTAGCAAATCTATCAACACTGTTTCAAATAAGTGTTGTCTTCTAACCTGGATAGTAATTGCTTCACTCATATTAACAGTTTCTGATTTATTTTAAGTCTGTCTAATCAGTGTACTAACACATCGCATGGCACAGTGTCAAGATACTCTGATGAAATCTAAACAAGTAGCATTAATTACAACAAAAGTTCAGAGTCGATTTTATCATATCTGACTAACTTTCAAGCCCCCATGAACCCTGTGAACACTGCTGCCTATCCAGACCTGTCCACAGAAACCCTATACAAATATGTTAATAGCTGTACTGAGGCAGCTGTACCCATCAGGAAGAAGTACATAACTAACTCTAAAAACAAGACACACTGGTGGAATCACAACATCAATAAGCTGTATAACAGGAGAAAGAAAATCATGACAAAAATTAGGAGGTGCAGCACCTAGCAGGATAAAAACACTCTCACCAAACTAAACATACAACTCAGAGGACAAATAAAGTCTACCAAAGCCAGATTTGTAGTAAGTTTGGCTTCCAAGGCTAAGGACAACCACAAAGTATTCTTTAGCTATGTGCGCAACCTCAAAGGCAACACACAATTGTGTGCAGAGCTCATTGTAAATGGAGCTACCTATACTGACCCAGAAGATATAGCAAACCTCCTGGCTGACAAATTCAGCTTCAACTTTACCCATCTCTCCCCCTCAATCTTCCCTCAGGAAATATCATCAAATATAACTCCCCCTACTATCACTAGGGAACAGGTCCTTATTACTGTCTCTAAGACCAAGAACACAGCATCAATGAGCCCAGACAATATCCTAGGATGCATTCTAAATAGCATGAAACATAACCTATCAGGGCCTCTGGTGAGTACCTTCACTAGGTGGGCCCTGATTTTCATAAAATCTCATAAAAATGACACTGATATATACACTACATTTATATAGTATATATCATGGACAGAAGTAGGTTAAAAATTGAAAAAGAGAGCTGGGAACACAAGACCCAGGTTAAAAAAGTGCACAGTCTTGATAGGCACACTGGTGCCAGGACTGGAAAAGATGACAGTGTAGAAGCCTCAAAATACAAAAACATTCCTACAATGGGGTCAGGCCAGGCCCAGGGGGAGGATGGCCCCCTCTGTTGTAGAAGGAAGTAGTAGGCCACAAAAATCACAAAAAATGATAGGCCAAAGAAGAGCCACAATGACCATAAAAAGGACTATTGGGAATAAGAAATAAATTATGTATTGTAACTTTTATGCAAAAAGCCCAGAATTTCCAAACACAAGGTATATAAAACAATTAAGAGAGAAATTAGAGGAAAGAAAAATACTTTCACAAGAAAAACTGCCAGAAGCTTAAAATAAAAAATTGTATTCATTAATACAACAGATTTGTGAAAAACAGTATATAGCTCAAGAAACTTTGATCTGTTTGAAAAAGAAACATATGAGGAAGTGCAAAAATATAAACAACAAAACCTTGAGATTTTTTAAAAGTATAAAAAAATGAAATATTGACATGCGAAAGAAAGAGAGATTTGAAATGGTGCAATATTTATGCAAAGGAGAAAGCCAAATTGATCAATATAAAGAAGGCAGCCCTAACAGAAATACAGGTAAAGACATCTGGATATGCAAAATTTCACAATAAAAAAATAATATCACAAAGAGGGAATGAAGAAAAGAAGATTAGTAAAGTAGAAGTTAAAAGAATAGGGTGGCCGCAGTGGTGCAGCGGTTAGCATTGTCACCTCACAGCAAGAGGCTCTCTGGTTCAATCCTCAGCTGGAGTGCCTTCTGTGCAGAGTCTGCATGTCCTCCCTGTGGTTGTGTGGGTTTCCTCTGCCTGCTACAGTTTCCTCCCACATCCCAAAGACATGCTGTAGGTGGATTGATCCTAGGCATAAGTGCGTGTGTGTGTGCCTTCTGTGGAAAGTTGGGCACCGGGCTGTCAACTCGACACCATAAAAACTCTACTGCCAATCATGAGCAGATAGGTGAACTGCTGTGGAGACCCCTAACCAGGAAAAAGCCAGAAGAAGACGAAGAAGTTAAAAAAATAGAAGTTGAAGTTATGGAGTGCCTGCAAAGTGAAGAATTTGGTGTAGAAGGTCTAACACAGGTTATGTCACAGCATGATGGAGTGAGTCCCCCAAAGTAAGGAAAAGCAGGAAGATCAGGAGACATCTGAAGAAGAAATATAGAGATGGGAAAAAAAAGAGATTTAATATGGTGTAATATTTATGCAAAGGAGAAAGCAAAACTAATACAAAAAGAGCAGCACCAAAGATATATGAAGAGAAATACAGGCAAAGGAATATGGATACAGAAAACTTTACAGTACAAAAAATAAGAAGACAAAGAGGAAGAGGAGAAAATTAGATTATTAATGGAGAATTTAAAGAAATAGAAACTGAGGTTACAGAGTACCTGTGAAGTAAAGGATTCAGTGTAGAAAATCTAATTCAGAAAGCATCACAACAGGATAGAGCAATGGATATCCAAATTAAGGGGAAACCAGTGAAACAAGAACCAATTGGATAGGGGCCATATGAAGATATTTTGAAGCCTTTCACAGGAAACCAGTATAAATGTTCACTTGAAACTCGACAGGAAAGGAAGGAACAGGAAACTCTTATGCAGTCAATGTTGTGGAGTGCAGGCCAGTGAGTTCCCATATGACAGAGCAATGGATGACACAGGATGAAATTGAAGAAAATGTGCCTCAGGAAGATGCTATAGAACTTTCTATAGAATGTCAGCAGGGAATGAAAAACAAAAATGAGCTAAGAGAAGAGTTGTTTGTTTTAAATACACATAGACAGACATATTAAGATCAATGAAAGAAATAGACTGCAGAAGGTCAATAAAACCCAAAAAGTCAGAAGTTTGATAAAACAAATGAATGCAGTAATTAGGACTGTCCATAGAGATCTATGTGATATAACAGAAGTCAACAGGATATATTACTGTGCAGCTAAATTAATAACTGATAAAGTTCGAACACACAGGGTAATGAGGGAAAGGAAGGGGAGAGATCGAATACCATCATGGAAGTTTCGAATAGAGAAAACTATGAAGCCATTAAGACATGAAGTGTCCCTGTTAGAAGATATAGAAGAGGGAACAGATCAACAAAAATACTAAGAAAGATAGATATGATAAAAGCAATGTGCAGTATTAGAACAGATCAGGATCTATCATGCACTATCTCAAATAAATTAAATATTTCAGCACAGGTGGAAAATCGTTTAAGATACGCAGATAAATATAAAAGAAAAGTGCAAAATACGCAATTTATTGGTGACCCAAAAAAATTTTATAGAGAATTGGGAAACAAGGTAAAAGGAATTGAAAGACTACCAAAAAAAGAAGAAATAGATACATTTTGAGAAGTATCTATAAACATGTTGTGGAACATAACAAGGATGCTAAATGGATAGAAGAAGTAAAAGAAAGAATAAGAAGTTTAGAGGTACAGCATATGAAATTGGATTAAGAAATAGCCAAAGAGATTGAAATAAAGTTAAGAAAAGCCTCTAATTGGAAAACCCCAGGCCCAGATGCAGTACCTAACTTTTGGTTAAAAGCATTAACATATTTGCACAAAGATTTAGCCATGAGTAAGAACTATTTGTATGCGCACCCCAAACTGACACCAACCTGGCTAACAACAGGAAAAACAATGCTCCTACTTAAGACTGGACCTGCAAGCTACCCTAAAAATTATACACCAATAACTTGCCCTCCAACACTGTATAAACTATACACAGGAATTGATTCCGACAGAGTTTATAGTTATTTAGAAGAAAAGTGAATTATGGCAGCAGAACAAAAGGGCAATAAAAGAAAGTCATATAGAAGAAAGGATAATTTGTTGTTAAATAAAGCAAAAGTGGAGGGCTGTAAAAAGGAGAAGAATCTAAGTATGGTGTGGATTGACTACAAAAAAAAATTGACAGTATCCCACATTCATGGATAAAAAGTTGCTTAAAAATTTATAAGATACACCCTAGACTGATCGACTGCATTACAGTCACCATGTAACAGTGGCAGACTACATTGCAATTAAGCCATGACACAGGGTAAATTATTATCCCAGGGATAAAAATTCAAAGGGGGGTATTCCAGGGTGATGCTCTCGCATCACTGCTATTCTGCCTTGCCCTTAACCCATTAAGCTGTCTACTTAACAGCTCAGGCCATGGCTATAATTTGGCTTCTAGAAAACAACAAAGTGCAAATACTTCCCATCTTCTCTTTGTTGGTGATTTAAAACTATATAGCTCATCAGATGAGGAACTGAAAGCACAACTGCAAGTTATCGAAAATTTTCAGATGATATAAGAATGTCATTTGGTCTTGATAAATGTGCAAAAGCAACCTTTAAAGCAGGAACACTGCAGCACCAGGAAAACATCAGTTTGGGACAAGAATATGATATAAAAGAACTTGAGCAAGAGGGAGTGTATAAATATTTGGGAACTGATGAAGGATCAACAATAAAGCATGAACAAATGTGAACAAAACTTAGTAAGGAATACTTTAGAAGACAAATTAATCATGAAAACAGCACTGACATCTAGGAACAAAATCCAAGCTATAAACCAATTTGCTCTTCCTGTCCTAACTTACAGTTTTGAAGTGATTGGCTGGCCCCAAAACGTGATGAATAGATTAGCTAGGAAAACAAGAAGGATGCTTCATGCTCACCAAATGATTTATAAAAATCAGTGCATACCAAGATTATACATTCTCCATTCCAAAGGAGGGATGGGCCTCCTTAAAATTGATTACATGTATAGATCTGCAATCACGGGACTCCACACATATCTGCTCACCTCACAAGACCCAAACGTAGTGAAAGTTTTGAAATATGAGGAGAATAAATCTAAGATGACTTCTCTGCTTAAACTAGCAGAAGCATATCAGTGTCAATCAGGAATGGAAATCAAACTAGAAGTAGATAAAAATCAGGCAGCAACTGAATGTGCCAAAAAACAAAAGAAAGAATATAAGGTGAAGGACCAGGTGATAAGGCAAGAAATGTGGAAAATGCATAAATATAGTTGTAAGTATAGAAAACTTCTGGAAGAACCTCTTGTTGATCAGGAAAGAATGTAGGAATGGGTAAGGAGAGACAAATTCAAACCAAGAGATGAAAGGTTAATATTGGCATCCCAACACAGTGGGCTGCATACACGCTTGTTTACTAAGTCCATTGAATATGTCAGAGAAAAAGACAAAGGTAGGTTTTGTAAAACTGAAATGGAAACAGTTGCACACCTTGTTGCTGGATGTGACATACTAATGGCAGAAGGACTGTATACTGAAAGGCATAATAATGTGGCAAGATTATTACTTTGGGAATTGTGCAAACATTATTTTATTGAATTACCTGAAAAACACTGGAAACATGAGCCACAAAGCATCATAGAAAATGATGAAGTTTACATCACACGTGATCACCCATTACCAACAGTTCAAAAGATAGATGCTAGAAAACTGGATATAGTGGTCCATGAAAAGAAGACAAAAGTAGCATTGATTATTGAAATCACCACACCTAGTGACTACAGTGTTGTGCGTACAGAGAGAGACACACAAAGCCATAACATATCAGGATCTACAGGCAGAAATGAGAGCAATGTAGAAGAAAGGTACACAGACAATTCCAATAGTAGTAAGAGCAATGGGTCTTATAAAAAAAGAATCTATAATCGTATTTAGATATGTTGCCAATACATGTAACTCCATACGAATTGTAGAAAGAGTCATTACTGGGCACATTGTGGGTACTGCAAAGAGCACTTTTGGCTGACATCAAAGATTGAAACAATACTAATTTCATGAACTTTAATCGTACTTTGACTTAGGAATGGGGTAATTCCTGTCATGGTATTAGAAACATAAAAGATTTGAAGAAATTAAAAAAGCCAGAAGATATGGCAAACCTCCTGGATGACAAATTCCTCTCCAACTTTGACCCCACTTAGAAATTGTTTGCAAACTCAAGGGGTTAGGTACAAACTCACATGTCACCTGGTGGATAGACAACTGGCTCACAGACAGGACCCAAAAGGTTATAACTGGGGAGTGCTTCTCTACAAAGAGGTAGATGCCAAACAGATGACATATGCTGCCCGGTTAAAGAAACTCCAGCTCTACTCAGTGGCATACCGCCTGCTCAGAGGTGATCTGTGTCTGATGTATAAAGCCATGTCCAACCCAGAATTAATGGACATGCTGCATCTCAGAAAATCCTAATCCCATCGAGCTACGCGCGCAAGAGACTTGAACCTCAGCACTGAAATAAATAGGACATGCTGGAGGGACAGATTCATAACCCAGAGGCTCCCTTCACTCGGGAATAAAATCCCAGTCCAGGTTAGGCAGAGTCCCTCATTGACTCTCTTCAAGAGGAATCTTAATGAGTGGATGGGAGATCATAGGTTTACCCCGGGTATCACTTCTGTGTCACTGTTAGACAGAGTCACATTATACTTACCTCGAAAAAGGGCATAGCGAAATTCATTTACAATGGGTGGCGAAAGCCAAACACACTCTGGCTAGGCTTATAAATGCCCTAGGGCAGATAGCCTAGTATGAACCTATGAACCTATGAACAAGTGCAGTCCCTCAGGAATCAGTCTTTGGATCACTCCTTTTTGGTATTTACTTCTCAGAAGTCAAAACCAATGTCAGTGGTCTCTGGCTGACTAAATTTGCAGATGATTGCAAATTAGGAGCTGTCATTGAATCTCACACTGACACAAATGTTCTCCAGGAGGATCTAACACAGACAAACAACTGGTGTCAGAGCCATGGACTAAAACTAAATGCCAAGAAATGCATAATAGCATCCTTTGGGAAGTCATCCATCCCTGGCAACTATCATATTGACAACACATCCTTTAGAATTGACCCAGTAGTCAGGGACTTAGGGACAGACATAGATAGCACTCTAGCCTTTGATCGTCATGTATCTACAGTGGTGAGGAAATCATTCTATGCTGCACAACATATAAACAAAGGTATGGCATCTAATTCCAAGGAAGTCATTGTTACACTGTATTTGGCATTCATCAGACCTATCATTGAGTACAATGCCCCCTTTGGTATGTACCTAACCAGGCATATCCAACAACTGGAATGTCCACAGAAGTTACTCACTAAAAGAATACAGAGCATAAGTAAAATGTCCTATACAGACAGCTTCAAGGCCCTATCTCTGTATTCTGTCTCTGACAGGCTTTTGAGTGGAGATCTACGCAGGGCATACAGGGCATTGTCAGAGTCCACTCTAAGGGACCTCCTGCAAATCCACAAAACAAACAGCACCATAATTATCCATTCTAAAGACTTAAACCTTACCTGTGATATAAATAGGACCTGCTGGAGAGATAGGCATGTATACCAGAGACTACCCCATCTATGGAAGAGGCTCCCCATCCAGGTGAAGCAGAGTTCCTTCTTAACCCAATTAAAGTGCAATTGGATGGGAAACCGGAATTTCATTCCTGGTTCATCATCTATGTCTCTAATGGGCACAGATAAACTGTAAAATCTTCCAGGCCCATGCTTACACTTATCAAGGGTGTCAGAACTTGTATGAGATTTTGAATGCATGGCCAGGCTTAAAAAGGTACTTGTGATTATTAGCCTAGAAAACACCTATGAACCTATGAACTGAATGAGCAACTGTACAAAATCTTTTTTTTTTCCTGCAGTGAATATTACCTCAACCCCTACCCCCACACATAAGAAAACTTTGGTTAAAATAACTATTATTAAGGTCATGAAGTGTCAAAGCAATTATATATTTCCTTTCATCTGTTTGTCCAGTTAGGTAAACAGTCCTTAATAAAGAGTCTTAATACCTCCTCTTATAGTGGACATTGAGATATCCTTCTTCCTTGGATTAGACTACAGTCAGTTTTCTGAACTCTAGCACTGTGCAATTGCAGTGATATTTGTATAAAAGGAATTCTGTCAATGTAAAATGATTAAAATTAAGCTTTTGATATTTTCTAGCTATCTTACCTCATTTATACTGCCTTTGTTTGTGCGTGTGTGTGTGTGTGTGTGTGTGTGTGTGCACACACATGTGTGCGTGTGTGTGCACACGTGTGCGCGTGTGCATGTGTGTTTGAAATTGAGCACTATCAAACTGCTTTTTAGCCTTCCATGAGCTGCTTACACAGGTCAGGTGGTTCATGTAGCAAAGCCTTACAGCTTCTGACTTAATTAGAACTGGGGAAACATAGGTATACTAAAAGACAGAAGACAGGCTGAAAAGGTTGCCTTCCTTTTACAGTAGTGTGCTACCACCCATTTTTCAAAATACCCCAATGATTCCGAGACTCTGTAATGTCAGAAAATAAATAATGCCAACTTTGACCTTCACTTTCATTATAAGCATCCATAGGACTGAATTTATAATGCATTTTTCTTCCAGGTAGAAATGTGTCACTTTCATTATAAGTATCCTTAGGATTAATGCCTTTTGTTGCTGGTGGAAATGCTCTTCTACATACAGACAGGACACTAGCAGGACTATCTACATTCCATTCCATTGAAGTACCACACAATTGTATGTCTAATAGATGACTGGAGCTCCCTGGATAACAATATGCATGACCCTGACATGTTGGAATACTCCAGTATTAAAGATTTGCCATGACATCTCCCACCTTGATAGCAGACAGAAATCTTAAAGAGTAATGAAATAACATGGAGGTGCTATTAGCATATGTGTATAAATGAAAATAGACAACTCTAGAATTGTGTTACACATAGACCACACAGTCAGAGTGTCAAACAGCCACAGCCCTTAAGGCCAAACACAATGCCAGACACACTTGTCATTGGTGACTCCATAGTCAGACACACTGACGTTCCGCTCACCAGACTGAGTAAGGAGAAGGTCACAGTAAGCTGCCTGTCAGGCGCTAGAATCCGCCACATAACGCAAGCACTCAGGTCTCTCAACAGCAGGTACAAGTACGACTCAGTCATTGTCCACACTGGTGTAAACGACCTGAGACGTACCTCCTTGGACTACATGAAAAGGGACATCGAGGAGCACTCTGATTATGTAGCCCAGGCAGGTATGACCCTGACCTTGAGCAGTATCCTACCTTCACCTAGAATGATGCCACAATACAGTGATAAGATGATCAGCTTTAATAATTGGCTTAAATTCTGGTGTCATTCAAAGGGGATCCAATGTCTGTCTGCCTGGGATGACATGCTGGACAAGCCACGCTGCTTCGCAAGGGACGGCTTGCACCTGTCTCCCCTGGGCTTCCGGATATTGGCAAAGGCTCTTGCCACCCCCATAGTGCCTTTTTTAGGCAAGGCTCAAATTCTAAACCTACCACCCTAGAACACCAAAAAGGAAAAAAACTAAGGGTAATGCTGCTCAATGCCAGAAGTCTCAATCTCAAGATGCACCCACTCGAGGCCCTTCTCAATATGGAGAACATCGATGTCTGTGCTGTGACAGAAACCTGGTTCAAGGCTCCTGAGAGCACCCCAGCACTAACAGGTTTCACCTCATATCATGCGTTCCGGCCCCAAAATCTGGACAACACCAAGAAAGGAGGGGGGGTGTCCATATTCATAAAAGACACCCACACCTCAAGGTTGGTGGCAATGCACGATGCATCGGAGACCATCCAGGTGCAATTAACCATAGGCAAGACTGCTCTGCAATTTGTAGCATGTTACAGGCCACCCTCTCAAACTCAGGAACCTCATATGGCCTTCCTGAAAACATTGGAGGTAATAAATGCATCTCCAAACACCATCATACTAGGTGACTTCAACTACCCTAATATAGACTGGGAACACTACTCAAGCCCAAACACTCTAACCCAAAGATTCCTAGAGTTCATAAACTCAAATGCCATGGAACAACTAGTCACCATCCCCACAAGAGGAGAAAACATACTTGATCTCATCATCACGAACATGGGATCAAAATGTTTAACACCGGAAGTATACCCCTCACTGGTGAGATCAGATCATAAACTAATCTCGCTGGAGGTCCTCATCCGCCCCCACCTGAAACAAAAAGACCACAGTGAAAAACTTCTCAAAAGCCGACTTCACACTTCTAAAACTAGTGTGGTCTCCTTTAAGGCCCCTGAGCCAGTGGTAAACATTACTCAAACCGCTGAATCACTTACAAATGCCTTCTACCAGCACCTACAGGACTACATGGATCAGGCAATCCCAAACAAAACTAAGACTCTCTGTACCAAAGGCAAGCGTCCAGTCTGGTGGACCCCAGCCATAAACAAGCTCTACAACAAAAGGAGGAAGCTACTACAAGATAGAGCAAAATCCTTGAAGGGTAAGTCACCTTTGATCATCATAAGTAAAAAACTAAGAGCCCTCATAAAATCATCCAAGGCAAATTTTGAGAGAAAAATCGCCAAGGACTCAAAAGACAATCATAAGGCCTTCTTTAGCTATGTTAGAAACCTAGGAGGAAACTCCCAGATATGCTCAGAATTAGTTCAAAATGATGTGAAAATTACTGAACCTACACACATTGCCAACATACTGGCTGACAGGTTCAGTGCAAACTTCTCCCCCCCCCCAAAAGGAGAGATATCTATACCAGAGGATTGTAGCCTCCCAAACATCTCCAACGCCCAGGTGAGAACTGCTCTCACTAAGGCAAAAAACACAGCATCCATGGGACTGGATGGTGTCCCCGGCTGTGTGCTTCATGAACTCAACGAGGAATTAAACCCACAGTTAGGACAGCTGTTCAATCTTAGCCTCACCTCAGGATACGTACCCAAGGAGTGGCGCACAGCAACTGTGGTCCAACTTCATAAGGGCGGTGCCTCCACCGACCCTGGAAATTACCGCCCCATTAGCTTGACAAGCCTTATCTGCAAAGCCATGGAGAGGATCATAATGGAACTCATAAATAAAGACATAGGGAACTTGCAGACTTTGGATCCAACCCAGTTTGGCTTTGTCAAAGGCAGATCCTGCCTCTTAAACTTGGTTGACTTTTTCGAGACAGTCACCAAGGCCATTGATGAGGGAAAGGCAGTCCATGCAGCCTACCTCGACCTGGCAAAGGCCTTCGACACAATACCCCACTCAGGTATCATCGAAAAACTCATCAGCTTGAAAGTAAACCCATACATCACAAGATGGGTAGCAAACTGGCTAAGTGACAGAACCCACAGGGTCAGAGTTGCTGGAGCCATGTCAGACTCAAAGCCTGTCACAAGTGGTGTCCCACAGGGCTCAGTCCTAGGTCCACTCTTGTTAGGCATCTACTTTTCTGAAGTACAAGCAAACACAGGAGGGTTATGGCTGACAAAGTTTGCAGATGACTGCAAACTGGGAGCCATAGTCGAAAACACATCTGACACAGATATCCTTCAGAAGGGCTTCACAGAAACGGATAACTGGTGCCAGAGCCATGGCCTAAAGTTAAACGCCAAGAAATGCATAGTCATACCCTTCGGGAAAAACAAGGTTACCCCTAGCTACCATATAGGTGGCAATCCACTGAGCACAGAAGAAGTCATCAGGGATCTGGGGACCCAGGTTGACAGTAGCCATTCGTTTGACACTCATGTTGCTAAAATAGTTAGGATAACCTATATTGCCCACCTGATCATGAAGGGATTCACATCCAGATCAAGGGAGGTCATCGTCCCCCTGTACTCATCACTCATTAGACCTATGATTGAGTACAATGCCCCGTTCGGAATGTATCTGACCCGACACCTGCTGCAGCTTGAAAGGCCCCAAAAGTTCCTCACCAAAAGGATAAAGGGTCTCAAAAATATGTCTTATGCTGCCCGAATGAAAGAACTCCAGCTCTATTCAGTCTCATACCGCTTGCTCAGAGGTGACCTGTGCCTGACATCTAAGGCCATGTCAAACCCAGATTTGATGAATATGCTTCACCTCAAAAAATCTAGATCCCTCAGAACCACAAGGGCGGGAGACTTAAACCTTGACACAGTTATAAATAGAACGTGCTGGAGGGACAGATTCATCACCCAGAGACTCCCTATGCTGTGGAACAAAATCCCGATACATGTGAGGCATAGCACCTTGCTGGCCTTGTTCAAGAGGAATCTTGACCAATGGATGGGAGATCGCAGATATACCCCAGGGATTACTTCAGTGTCACTGCTTGACAGAGGCACAGCAAAATTATAGGCATAGTTTTTACTCAAACTAAAGGGGTGGCGAAAGCCACATTACTCATAGTTTTTACTCAAACTAAAGGGGTGGCGAAAGCCACATTACTATGGGCTAGGCTTATAAATGCCCTTGGGCAGATAGCCTAGTATGAACCTATGAACCTATGAACCTAAGAGAAACTCGGGCATATAGTTATAATAAATAAAACAATAAGTAGCTGTATGAAATATCCATAGTATTCAAATAAAAATATAAACATTCATGTAAAATTAGAGTTCCAAAAAGTGCTTATGAGTTTGGAAACACTTTAGTATTACATATTATATTTTCTGGTACTCATAAGGAAATGGGAAAATGTGCACTCTCTCACTTGGAGGTATATACATAGAAGTTCTATTCCCATTTGCAGCACAGAGATTGTTCTAATAATAGTTCTTTATAGCTTTTGAGGCTAGTAATTAAACTAATTTTCAAGTTTTACTGTTAAAAATCACCAAAAAGATGTACCTCCAGGAATGATGTAGAAAAAGACTTTAATCATTACAGGTTTAGCAATTTTGACATTACTAGTAAGGTCAAAAGCACTAAACCTGTGGTGATTAAGTCTTTTTCTACATTATTCCTGGTGGTACTTCTTTTTGGTGATTTTAACAGTGTTGTTTATTTTGTTTCACCTTTTGGAGGCTGTTTTTTATTAGTTGTTTGTTTTTTAATTTTCAAGTTTTGAAAAAGTAGCATTTTCCTCTGACTTTCTTTAACTTTTCAGACCTGCAAAGTTTCTTGGAAAAACTCCTTAATCTGTACCTTTATTTGTGGCTGCCAGCATAATATTCATTGCATTACTAATTTCAGTTGCTTATGGAAAGATTTGATGTACCTTTAGGACCATTCCATCAATCTGACTGTAACATCTGGCATTAGGAAATATGAATAATAAGATGAGAGATGAAAGTGAGTCCTCTCAGGCTTATCATCCTTATTAGAAACTGAGCAATACTGTATAGGAGACAAGAAAACCTGATGCACACATCACACAAAGAATGAGGTTAAAAGTGTTTTGAATTTCAAGATATATACATACATCTTTCTTTTTTTCATGAGCAAGTTTTTAGAAATAGATATGTATTATGTCCTATATATTTGATATTATAGTATGTGGTGCTTGTGTGTGTGTGTGTGTGTATATAGAGGTATATGTGAGTGTGTGTGTGTGTGTGTGTGTGTGTGTGTGTGTGTGTGTGTGTGTGTGTGTCTATATTCACTGAACTGAACAAATGGCAAAGAAGTAGTTGGCCAACTACACAACTTTGCCCTTTTCTCCACTGTAGTGCGATCTTGGAGTTTGCATATATAGTTGGGGGATGTGGGTTCCTGTTGTTCTGCATGGCAAGTATTTAGTTACCCTTGGTAAATTCAGTGAATCACAGAAGTGATTTTCACTGGACAGGATCGATGATTACGTGTTCAGTGGAATCGCATTACACCGAAATAATATAGACCTGTGTGTGCATTTGTGTGTGTGTGTGTGTGTGTGTGTGTGTGTGTGTGTGTGTGTGTGTGTGTGTGTGTGTGTGCACGTGTGTGTGTGTTTGTGTACTTTCCTGAATAACTCTGTTTAAAAAGGCCTTTATATTCCAAACAGAAACTATGAAACATACTTGTTTGAACCTCTGGCACCTGCTTCTTTTAAACAGCTGGCCATCTTCAGAACAAATATTAATATTACATTAGCTGCACAAATTCTTTCAAAAGATCCCACAAGGCTCAGTCCTGGGACCTCTCCTGTTCGGTATATATTTCTCGGAGGTACAGACCAACACGGAAGGACTGTGGCTGACCAAGTTCGCAGATGACTGCAAACTGGGCGCTATAATTGACTTTCCAGCCGACACAAGCATCTTCCAAAAGGGCCTCATAGAAACAGACAACTGGTGCCAGAGCCATGGCCTCAAGCTAAATGCCAAAAGGTGTATAGTCATCCCCTTTGGCAAAAACAAAGTGCCCACAAATTACCGCATAGGTGGTAATCCATTAAGTACGGAAGAAGTAATTAGGGACCTGGGGACCCAAGTTGATAGCAATCTCTCATTTGACAACCACGTGGCCAAAGTGGTTAGAAAAACATTTTATATAGCCCACCTAATCATGAAGGGATTCACATCTAGATCAGGGGAGGTCATCGTGCCTCTTTACTCATCCCTCATCAGGCCCATAATTGAGTACAATGCCCCTTTTGAGATGTACCTTATCAAACACTTGCAGCAACTGAAAAGACCCCAAAAGTACCTCACCAAGAGGATCAAAGGGCTCAAACAGATGCCATTTGCTGCCCGGTTAAAGAAACTCCAGCTCTACTCAGTGGCATACCGCCTGTTCAGAGGCAATCTGTGCCTGACGTATAAAGCCATGTCCAACCCGGAATTAATGGACATGCTGCACCTCAGAAAATCCAAATCCCATCGAGCTACGTGCTCGAGAGACTTGAACCTCAGCACTAAAATAAAGAGGACATGCTGGAGGGACAGATTCATAACCCAGAGGCTCCCTTCACTCTGGAATAAAATCCCAGTCCAGATTAGGCAGAGTCCCTCATTGACTCTCTTCAAGAGGAATCTTGATGAGTGGATGGGAGATCGTAGGTTTACCCCGGGTATCACTTCTGTGTCACTGTTAGACAGTGGCACAGTATACTAACCTCGAAAAAGGGCATAGCAAAATTCATTTAAAATGGGTGGCAAAAGCCAAACACACTCTGGCTAGGCTTATAAATGCCCTAGGGCAGATAGCCTAGTATGAACCTATGAACAAGTGCAGTCCCTCAGGAATCAGTCCTTGGATCACTCCTTTTTGGTATTTATGAACCTATGAACCTATAAGAATACTTTCTGATCACCTCTGACTGAAACCCTGCTGAACTGACACTCTGACTCCATCTTTCAAAGATAACATGCGCTGCCAAGCAGTGCTAATAACCTTTGCTCTTACTGATTCTTTTTTCAGTTTTAGGTTTACCTGAATTTGAATATTTGAAGTGAGTAAGAATGGAGATGTAGGAATTCTGCAAAGTAGTCTATGTGTCATCAGTTAACTGAGCAGGTGATAGAACAATACCTCATAGCAGAGTGTTTCCTGTTACAGCAATGCTAAGTATGAATCCTTGTAAATCCTTAAGAGTTTCTTAATTTTCCTTGTGCTTTCACTAGACAATCAGATTGCTCATGGTTAAGTATAGTGGTAACACAACGAAACTTCAGCTGCTCAAAACAATATTTGAACTCCATATATGTATGTTGTGGACCATTATATGACATTGCCATGTCTTGAATTCCTTACCTTAAAAATACAGCTTTCAGTGCACTGGTAATACATCTTTTCACAATATCTGCTAGTTTCATGATCTCTGTAAACTTTGAACAGTAATTAACTGTTTTCACTGATGTATCATAGTTACTTCATGAAGCATTTTTATTTCTGAATCTCTTGACTGTGCATTAATGAACTGCTTTAAGGTTCCTCTCAGTTACAGGAAAGTGTGGAATTATGCAATTCACATCTAGGTCATCAGTGACCAAATGTTGTTACTTTGGAAAACATAAACACCTCAGAATATTTCCTGCATGCATGTCTCTTCCTAGCTTACATTTGCAAGTATATCATAGTTTAGTAATTAAAGCATGTTTTGCAGCTTTGGCAAAATCTAGTGCAACAACTTCTTAAATGCACTCAATATTGACTTGTGGTCACTTTCCACTGGCATTGTTTTCCTGTGAATATACTTGCCATACACTGAGGCTAGCAGTTCCTTTTCTGTCTGAATTTCAAAATGTCTACATTCGTATGGCCAAGACCATATGATCGACATTTGAAATGTCGACCATACCAGTAAAACACAAAAAACAAAAACAAACTTACCTTAAAGCTGCTCAGCCCCCCACACCCCAGTATTCAATATTTAGATTTTTCAGTAATTTGAACTTTCAAGATTTTGGACTCAGTATTTTGAATTTCAAGATGATGAGCTTTCAAGATTTAGAAGTGGACCTATATATATATATATACATATATATATATATATATATAAATATATATATATATATATATATATATATATATATATATATATATATATATTATATGATTCACTTCATAACACTGAAAACTCAAACACTGAAAATGAGAAAACTTCATAATATAGAAGACCAAAACACTGAAACTTCAAAACATTGAAAACTCAAAACACTGAAAACACATATCGTACATATATTGAGTTTAAACAACATAAATCATAGCACTTTCCACCAAGTGTGGTGAAGTGCAGTCTTGGAATTGATATATATATAAGTAGCAGGGGGTGTGGTGGGCTGTGGGAGTCTATATTAGAACATCGATGTATCAGGATATCGAATGTTCTAATATCGAACCCTATTCAGCGAACGCTGAAAATAGCGAAGCTGCGGAAAACCAAATTTTTTCCCAGGGAAAGAATTTGGTTGTCCAGTTCTGTTGCTTCGTTATTTTCAACACTGTAGTGGAATGTTACGGGTCAGGTTCAGGTAAGTGTGCGATTGTGTGGACGTGATGGTTAGGGCGGGGTAGGTGAGTTAGGGTTAGGGCACGGGTGAGGTGAGTGTGCGATAGTGACAGACCTTAGGGTTAGGGTTTGGGTTAAGGTAAGTGGATAGTTAGTTGTATATGTACAGTTTAGTGTAGGGTTAGAGATAAGATTTTAGGTGTATGTGTGTGGATTGCTGTTTGTTTGGTGTGCTTGTGTTGTGTGCATGTGCTTCAGAACAGCAAATTTTTTCCCTAGGAAAAAATTTGCTGTTCTGAATGTTCGATGTTGTCAGCGTTCGGTGAATTGGGTTCGATATTAGAGCATTCGAAGTTCTGACACTTCTATGTTCTAATATAGACCCCATGGGGGTGCAGGGAGGCTTGCCCACCTGCTTACACTTGGTGGAAAGTGCTATGATTTATGTTGTTTAAACTCAGTATATGTATGATATGTGTTTGCAGTGTTTTGAGTTTTCAAAATTTTGAAGTTTCAGTGTTTTGGTTTCAGTAGTTTGAGTTTCAGTGTTTTGAGCTTTCAGTGTTATGAAGTGAATCCACACACACACACACACACACACACACACACACACACACACACACACATATATATATATATATATATATATATATATATATATATATATATATATATATATATATATAAGCTCTGCCCACTGCACTACCGTAGTAATGGGTGCTAACCCTAACACTGCCCTTTCCTCTGACCCTAAACCTACTCCTTATCTTAATAAATACCTTTCCATAAAACTGCCACTACTCACTCAGGCACACAAACATGTGCAAACACCTGTATCTCTCCCCTTACTTAACCCTGATCCTAATCCTAAAATAAATAAACACGGAAACAAATACACAAAACCTATCCCCCTAACATATCCCTGACCCTAACCCTGACTCTCACACACATGGAAAAATGAATGGGTTAGGGGTTGAGATAATGGTTAAAGTGTATACCTCCCAGACAAGAGGTCCAGGGTTTGATTCTCATCAAGAGAAATTAGCTAAGATTAAAATGAGCCAAGAGAGCAGCTAACCCATTACCTACCTATGAATCCATTCTGTTACTTTCCTGACTTTTCTTTTTATTTCTGACATTAATATCTTTTCCTCTCCTGCTTTTTTCTTTCTTTTTTTTTTACTACATTCCCTGGAATAAATTCTAATATCCATTAAATAATCACATTGTGGTGGTCCTGTAAGTTCTTAATCTATAAATATCCTTGAATCTCTTGAGTTGAAATTGTTTCCTACATAACGCAGCTTTTTCCCTCTTATCCAGTCTGACCCTATTTTCTGTGTTCTCCACCTCTAACCAACCTTCACAGCATTCCACAAACCCGGTTAAGGTTTCCCCATTCCCATTGCTTCTCTAGATCATGACTGATGGTGTCTACTCCTGCTCCAGAACCCCTAGTTTGTGATAGTCTCTATATATTAAGCAACAAGATTAATGAAGATTTTTACATTAATTTTAACAGTCTGTGTTGTTGTAAATAAGATATTTAAGGCCTTTTTAGTAATTATAGTAAATAGTTGCACTGCATTTTGCATTTAAGTGGAGTCACTGTTGAGATTTCATCCTAGTTTGTTTCTTATGTGGTGAATGTGTGTGTGTCAGATTAGTTCAGAACTTGTGTTTGCATTAAGGCAGTTCCAGGTCTGTCAGCTATAGAACTAAGAGCTTAATGTTTTTCTCTCCCATGCACCCCCTTCTAGTTGTGTTCTTAAACCCAGTGTGTCAGTTGTTTTATGTTAATTTTGCAACACAATTCCCTCCCTCTCTTTGTTTACTGGCTGTTGTCAATAAGCATCATTTTGCAAAGGTATCTCCCCTTAAGCTATACACCAAGCTAAGTGAACTTTAATATAATTGATTAATATACAGAGTGAACTGAGACTGCTTGAATAATTTTTCTTGCTAAATTAGGAAGTTTTCATTGATTGGTTCCTTCCATATCACTCATCCATCCAAATTCCTTGGCACTTAATGGATTTGAGGTCCAAATAATTGGGTGCCAAGAATTCTTGAGTGGCCACCTTTATTCCCGAATTTCCTGGCTTTTTTTTTTCTCTTTTTTTTCAGTGATTTTTTTTGCTGATGTCATCACACACAGAGGCATGTGTGGTGATGTTAGCTTTGTGAGCAGCCTGCCAGCCTGTCTGAATTCAGCTGATGGCTCGAGGGATGTAACTACTGACTGACTGTACTTTACTGTACTTTGTTTATGTTTTTATGGTCGGCAACATGTGTGCATATCACACTGCAGCAGCAGCTAAACTTCCTTTTCCTTCCAGACCAGTTTAGAGAGGGACTGGACTACCACTTGGAATTTTTTAACAGGCCAGGATGGACAGCAGCAGTAGCAGCAGTCAAAGGTTTTAATAAATTAACATTTAAGTTAAGGAAGCTGCCAAGTAGCCTAACTTGACTTGAAGTTGTAATAAGTTTCCCAGCCAGGATTCAGAATGCAATTCAGTTCCCAGTCTCAGACCTAGACCCAGGAGGATCGATTAGGACAGCTGTCACAGCCAGGTAAATTGACTCACAGTCATACAGGGTCATGTCAAATAACGGAACGTGTGGTGGTATCATACTGCTCAACCATCCCCGATTTTGCTTAAATTTTCGCTCTGTCCTTCTTTATCACCCTTAAAACTGGCTAGTCACTTCTGTTCCTTCATATTTTATCACAGCAAACAGCATCATCCTAAAAAGCTGTATATGTGCTTAAGTGAGACATGTTCTGACAAGTATAGGAAGGACTACAAAAGAAATTACAATTACCATCAGCAATTTGTTGTTGCATAAGGATGCACAGCTTTGTTGACAAGTGAGTTCCAAGATGGTGGTCAGTTCCATTTGCCCGCCGCTGCCTCTGGCTGGTAACCCTATTACCCCATTACTTTGGTGTCAAAGGAAAAAACTTCAAAGACCAATTCACGTTAGGTTCAAGCAAGGCACCCTTTATTACTTGCAGCAAGGAGACAAAGCATGCAGGCACAAGATTTGTCTGAATCATTGGTGATTAGTATGTTATTCTTATACAGTTCTCTTCCTGTCACACAGAAAATGTTACCATTCTATTGCTGACATAGTTAGATACAGCTTTCTGTATATTCTACAGAAAATGTTGCTAGACTTATTGCTGACCAAGTTAAATTATCTGCTGTTCTGCAAAACATTTTGAGAAAAACAACCTGGCCTTGGGCTTATTTCAGTCCATTTCAACTTTTCAATTCTTCTATTGTACTGTTCTAATACATGTGTTACATTTTGTCTAGATTCAAGGTACATTTCTAGCTTTAGTACAGGTAATGCTGACTATGGTTTAAACTTTCAAGCATCTATTGTTTTCTTTATCAATAGCTTCTAGCAGCTGCATGTTTTTTCATGGCATAAGCAGAAATTAATATCCCTTTGTTAAGTTTCATGACATTAGCAGAAATGAATTGTCTCTTGTTATTTTCATGACATTAGCAGAAATAGAATGCGTCTTATTATTTTCATGATATTAGCAGAAATAGAATGCTTCTTGTTAAGTTTCTAATAGCTGTGCAGATTCATGCAGTGTGAACAGAATAAATGTATTAACCCTTTTAAATCTCGAATGCACTAAGCATGCATATTACTATTACATATTTTTCTAACATTTCCCCCCTTTTAATACTTTTATTCTACTTTCAAGATAAGCATAAACAGTTTTTTCTTCCCCTAACCTCTTCCTACTCAGGATTTGCAGTTTAGAGAGTCATTCAGTTTAAACTTATGAAAGCATTTTTAATTTTTCAGCAATTCTTCGAGTTCAGCACCTTGGTATAAGGTTTCTGAAACTGACATGTCTATAAAGTTTTTAATCAGTCTTTTCATACAGGGGATGCAGCATCACACACATACCACCAGTAGGATCATTCCTACACATATGGCAATCAGGATGTTCATCAAGATACTGCCCCAGCCCCCAAACAATCTCTGGAAAAAGTCTGTCAATGGATTTGGTACTGACGCCTGATGAATTACCTCAAGATGATTGTCTATCTCGTGTTTGTGGTCAGGAATATACAAACAGCACTTCTCCTGGATTAAAGTGCATGTACCTCCTCTCGCCGCTAGGGTGAAGTTGAGAGCCATGTGGTTTTGAAGCACTACAGTTCTCATGGCAGTCAGTTCATCAGTCACCAATTCTAGGGCAGAAAAGGTTGCATTGCTTATTATTTCGAGAAGTTTAGACAATTTTCTCAGTTCCCAGATTGACTTCATTGCTCCATATGCTGGCAGTACTGCTGCCCACGAGATGATGGTATCACTCAAGTCCATATGTGACAGTCCATTTTTCCCTAAGCCCACAGCATGATGGTTTTTCCAGCCCGCATTGATTTGCCCCACTGGATTGACAGGCTTCTTGATTTCTCTTTGAACATTCTGAATTTTCCCTTGAGGTAAAACTGCTGTGTGTCATATGGCCGGAACCAGGTACCTCAAATAGCAACTGCCGGACCAATTCTCAGGTCACCACTTATATGCTTTCCTACCACATACAAAGTAACAGTCTTCTGCTTTGGTAGTAACTTTACTATGTCCTGGCTCTGGGTGAAACATTTTTTTGTCTATCATAGACAGTTGTTTATAAAGGTCAGCATTATGTTTTACTTCATCAGTTGTCCTATGCATCAGTTCAACAAATGAATCATAGCTCGTGTTGCAATAGGATCCTGTGTTATCAGTTTTATTGTAGCATCTATAGGGAACAGTCACATTGCAATTGCTCCAACCCACCTGAACTGTATAATTTTTGTAAAAACACACAGTCCCCTTCTGTCAAACAGACAAGTGCAATGCTACTTTATCTTGTGATGTGATATCTGATGTATCATAGACTAAGTTTGCCCATGTCTTGTTGGCTCCTAGGGGGACTGAAGTTAACAATAACTCCCTATATGCTGTTGGCAAAGCTGTGCAAATCCAGCAATTCGAAACATTAAAGGTCTCAGCATACACATATTTGATTGCCTGGTAAGTGTTGAAGTTTGGGTGCCACTCTGCGCGCTTGTTTAGTCCAGTTTGTGTGGCTAAGAAAAGGAATGGCCTCAACAAAAAGATTATTGTCACTAGTACAGTCAATAGGATGGTTATGCAATACTTCTGAGGAAACGGTTGTTCTGCATTTATGTTTTCTCCGACTCTTCCGAATAGGTGCATTTGGATCTTACTGGATTCTGTCATCTTTATTTCAGACACGTGTTCTTACTCTCTGCCCTAATAGGACCTTCAGCACTGATGGTTTCTTCAATGAGAATTGTTTAAACATACATACACATGTCCTAAAGCAAAATTTCTATTTTTTGTTTTGGATAGTGTTCAACTGGATCCTAGGGGTGGGCCGTGGCAGACTATACTAGAACAGAGGGAGACAACTTGGCAAATTATGCTGGAGGCTAACAAGGAACCTGGACTCAATGACTATATTTCCATCAAGCCAATATTAAAACTGAAAGCCATTAAAATATAGGCTGTGAAGGATGTATTTTAACATTTTTATATCCGGGAATTTTTTAAGAGAAAATTGTATTTTTATATTTCTAATATACATAAAACTTTTTGCATATTCATGTATATTTCTGGATTTGAATATTTAACACCATACATAGTTTTTTAGTATATGCATGTTTTCCTATCTTGAAATAGATTTTCCAGCTATGTCTTTTTTAAGTTTTAATTATTTAACAAGTCTTTCAATTGACATCCATATATAATGAGGAAATTCAGCTGGCTATGTTGTCTGATGAAGTTACTTTGGTAACGAAAATGGGTGTCATTGTGTTTTACTTGCATTAACTTGAATCAATAAACCTGTGTTTTACGTGTATTCCTGCACTTTGGATATTTATTGGCATTCCATCTCCATCCGGTGTTGGTTTGGTTTACTTAGTTTTGTTTTACCAACATTTGCTTCTATTTGTGTTGTTGGTTTTGATATGGAAGCTTCGGGGGAGAATGCAATTGCCGATATCCAGGAACCCAGTCTACGGTCTGAAGTTGGGGAAATTCGTAAGTTGACTGGTCAACTCAGCCAACTTTTAGACATTCTCTTGCCTTTAGGGCAAGGCATTCAACAGTTACTTTCTAAACCTTGCCAGGCTTTTAACAATGAAACCAGACATTCCACCAGCAATTCTAACAACAATTTGGGTCCAGTTATGCCTTTTTCCAACGGTAGAGGTCGCCCTCCTACGGCAACTGATTTTTTCAACACTCCACATATCCTACAGGACCGCAGTGAGAGTCCTGATGAACCAGCTGGGCGAACTAACACGCCACCTTCTTCGTTCCAGGAATGGTATCAGGATATTCCCACTTTTCAACATCCAGGACAGGCCAATACCAGGACTGACAACAGCTTATGCTTTCGGGAGTCGATGGCTGCACTTGAGACTTCATTGTACAGGTACCGCAGTTTGAAACTGGACAATATGTACCTCAATGAATGTCTCAACAAAAACATTCTACCTAAAGGCCTACGGGTCTGTAAATATCCTAGTAATGTTGTCGCTGGTAGCGACTTTCACTCTGACTTAATTTTAGCTTTTGACAAGTGTGGTTTAGATATTGTACGAGCCATAGTCAAGAGAAATGAATCGGAAATAGCGATTTTAGATCAAGATATCATCAAGCACAATGATATTGTTATTTCTGACCTGTTGTTTCAAGTTGAACTTGAAAACAAAAA
This sequence comes from Protopterus annectens, assembly GCF_019279795.1. NCBI lineage: Eukaryota > Metazoa > Chordata > Ceratodontiformes > Protopteridae > Protopterus > Protopterus annectens. Next base: position 1,219,516,670 of record NC_056745.1, read on the forward strand.
GTATTACCAAATTAGGAAGGAAGTTGACAATAAATGTGCTGTTATTTTACAGAGAAAATACAAGAAGTTACAAAGGGATATTAGGGAATATGGGGAAGGGTGCCCTTATCCTATACCTTACTCCAGTACCGATAGAAGACATATTAAATCACAGCCAGTGCATCATGCAGAGGACACTTCCTATAACAATGAACAGGAGATATGTCAGATGCAGGGACTAGACCCGCTCCCCAGGAGATCAGAAAGAATTAGAAATCAGCGTAAAACACATAATGAACAGTCTTTTTCCCCTCAGGGCCACCATTACAGAGAGAAGGAGAGGAACAATGGGAATCACCACCCCACACAGGTCCAGTTTTGGGAATAGACAACACTGAGCTTAGCCTTATTTCCAATGACAACAGCTATGTAGACCCTATATGTCAGAAGGGAGGATACACCATTTACAACTACAGTTCTTTAAATATAAATGATACTTATTTTGCACTTTTTACAAAAGGCTTTAAGTATGTACCTAATAGGAGTAGCTGTATGACTCAAGTTATTATTGATATTAAACTTTTTATCAGGAAACTGAATCTTGAGCACCTCATGGGTAACGGGGAATTTACTTTGAGTGTTGAACCACATAGGAGTAGTTCATACAACCCCCCCTTGCATCCCCAACTTAAAAACCTTGAGTACAGGATGGAACAACAAGTCAGGCGTCATTGTGAACGGGTTAGGCACATTCCCAATCTCACTGTTTCTGAACACAATTTGTTGTATGCTTTACAACAAAATGCCAACATCAGGGTCATGGAACCTGATAAAGGGGGAGGAACAGTGATCATGGACCAGGTTATTTATGAGGGTAAGATGAACACCATTTTAAAGAATGAGGCCAGGTATTGCCCGGTTTCCCTCAACGAAATCAATATAGCCTATCAGAGGATAGATCTGGCTATCAAAGACTTACTGGACCAGGAAGCCATTGATTATGGTACTTACATCTTTTTGGACAAACCCCAACCTAAGGTGCTTCCTATATTCGATGTACCCAAGGTACATAAGAATGCACAAGATCCACCTATGAGGCCAATAGTGGCAGCACATGGGTCAAAAATTTCCCCGCTTTCCAAATATTTGGATTACAAACTCAAAAGGTTATGGCCCAAAGCAACTCACATGCTGAAAGATTCATGGGAATTTCTCAGACAGACTACTCCTGAACTTTGGAGTCCTACCTTAAAGTTCTTGACTATAGACATTGTGGATCTTTTTTCTGTTATACCTCATGTAACAGGGTTATCATGGTTAGAAGAGGCTCTTATATCTAATCCTGCATCCAATAATAATGACAATTTTGTCATTTTGCAGCTCATGGAACTGGTTTTGTACAACAATTTTATTTATTTTTCAGGGGAATTTTACAAACAGGTTTCCGGAGTGGCCATGGGAGCAAACTGTGCTCCGACTTATGCGGACATAATATTGTCCATTTGGGAAAATAAGTATGTGTTTAACAGTCCTTTTAGTAAACACTGGGTTGCATATTATAGGTTCCTTGACAACATCTGTATTTTTTGGATAGGACCAGATAGTCTCATTATAGATGTTATGGAATACCTGACTAATACTACCAATTTTCTTACATTCACATACAAAGTGACTGTGGATAGGGTGGAATATCTGGATGTTATGCTTAGTACTGATTGTGACCATCAATTTAAATCTTCAGTATATAGAAAGCCGACGTTCTCCAATAGTTACATACATTATGATAGTTTATATCCGATTCAACAAAAGAGGGGGATCGTCAAGGGCCAGTTCGTCAGAATCTCCAGAATGACATCCAATGAACAGGAGTTTCTGGATGAGTGTGAGAATCTAAGTCTTTTATTCCAAGATAGAGGCTATCCTAGGGACTTTGTATGTAACATTTGTGAACAAGTCAAAAAAGAAAGAGAAGGTAGATTTCGACCTATTTTGGGATTAAAACATAGTGACAACATTCTGACTCAGCAAACACCTCAGTCAGAATACATTAAGGCTTTTATAACACAATACAGTTCTAATTCTTGTAAAATCAGAGATATTATTAGCAGAGAATGGGAAACTTTTTCTGAGGTCACTGACTTGGGCAATTTGCAAGGCAAGGAAATGAAGTCGGTCTTCCGTAAGGGAAATAGTATTAAAAATATTTTAGAAAAGGGGCCCTTTTGGCAGTATTCCTCTAGACCACGAAAGGGTACTTTCAAATGTGGGTCTTGTGCACAATGTTTACACATTGCGCACTCTGAGGAAGTGTTTCTAGCAGCTAAAAATAGAACTATTAGAGCTAAAGCATTTTATAATTGCAACAGCCAAAGGGTGGTGTATTTAGCTATGTGCACTTTATGCCCGGCATACTATGTGGGTAAGACCGAGCGCTCCCTGAAACGTAGAATATATGAACATATCTATGATTTACAAAAAGGGAACACTACCAATGCCTTGTTTAAACATACATACACATGTCCTAAAGCAAAATTTCTATTTTTTGTTTTGGATAGTGTTCAACTGGATCCTAGGGGTGGGCCGTGGCAGACTATACTATAACAGAGGGAGACAACTTGGCAAATCATGCTGGAGGCTAACAAGGAACCTGGACTCAATGACTATATTCCATCAAGCCAATATTAAAACTGAAAGCCATTAAAATATAGGCTGTGAAGGATGTATTTTAACATTTTTATATCCGGGAATTTTTTAAGAGAAAATTGTATTTTTATATTTCTAATATACATAAAACTTTTTGCATATTCATGTATATTTCTGGATTTGAATATTTAACACCATACATAGTTTTTTAGTATATGCATGTTTTCCTATCTTGAAATAGATTTTATGTCTTTTTTAAGTTTTAATTATTTAACAAGTCTTTCAATTGACATCCATATATAATGAGGAAATTCAGCTGGCTATGTTGTCTGATGAAGTTACTTTGGTAACGAAAACGGGTGTCATTGTGTTTTACTTGCGTTAACTTGAATCAATAAACCTGTGTTTTACGTGTATTCCTGCACTTTGGATATTTATTGGCATTCCATCTCCATCCGGTGTTGGTTTGGTTTACTTGGTTTCTTCAATGAGGTTGAGACAGATCAGTCCTATTGATCTGATCCCCCTTTGTAGCCAGACTTTGTGCTGAGGGCCCCGATGGAGAGGTAAGATTTTTGTCCAGTTCAAAGTTCTTAACTAGTTTGCAGTGCGTCAGGTGGATCCACGAAGCTCACTCTGCTATCTTGACTGCAGTGGGTATCGAAAGAAGCACCTGGTAGGGACCTTCCCACCTCGGCGACGACCAATTCTTCTTCTTTATAACTTTTATCCACACCCAGTTTCCAGGTGTCACTGCCACTTCTGATGTCTCAGTTTGTTTTCTATATGAAACAGAATTTAACTGCAACAGATGTTTAGAATTCATTAATTTCCTCATGTATTCAGCTAGTGTGAAATCAGCTTCCTGGTCTGATGACATGATAAGTTTCCACTGGGGTGTATAATAAGCCCTTCCAAATAACTTTTCAAAAGGAGTCAATCCTTTTGCTGTAGGGACATTTCTCATGCTCAACAGTGCCAGGGGTAAACAGTATAACCAGTTTTTTCCTGTCTCAGCTATCAATTTTCTCAATTTGTTTTTTAATATACCATTATGCCTTTCAACTAGCCCTGCAGATTGTGGATGGTATGCACAATGATTTTTTAAAGAAATACCAAAATGCTTACTTAACTGTTGTATGGTTTGATTTACAAAGTGTGTACCATTGTCACTGTAGATCCTTTCCGGGATGCCAAATCTAGGAATGATTTCTTTGACAAGTACTTTTGCCACCATAGCTACATCTGGATTTTTGATTTATAGATTTTGGCTAGTTTTTTCAGTATTTCTTAGTATTTTTCAGTATATACACATTATAGAGTTATTTTTTATACAGTGGTCATTACATAACATCCAGAAATTAGATATCTTTTATACTACAACACACATTGGAAATGTTATCATAGTTGCAGCATCTGTAGAGCAGTATATTCTACAGGAGTTTATATTTAGTAGTGGATGATGAGGTAGAATACTTATGCACATTCACAAGTAGCATTAGGTAGTATAGTTTTTATACATATTGGTAGTGTCTATAATTTTTAGACATTTACAGCAATTATTAGATTTCTTCCTTTTGTCTTTTTAAAACAAGCAATACATTGTATATATTTTATGTATTTTTATAAATATCATCATTCCTTAAGGTGAAGATTTTAAGCTGAAAAAATAGGTAGTATACCTTTTATAATTTTGGCGTTTTTTTCTAATTGAATTGTTTCTGCAAACCATATAGACTTGCAAGAGTGCTTTTGTTAATTGTTCTGAAGAAGACTGGGTTTCCAGTTGAAAGCGCTTAACCAGCATTTTATGGGATTCTTCTTTGTGGAATAAAGGTTTATTGCTTTCATCCCGAGTACGAGCATTGATTTCTACGGGTATCCACAGGTCTACATCTGTATTTTTACTAGTTGTTCCTTGCTGTATTATTACATAAGTTCTTTCAAAGTAACTAGTCAGGTGAAAATATACTGTAAGTAAGTAAGAAACCAGAACTTGTCATAGATTTGCAAAGCATGGCTAGACTTAAAAAGAACCTTGTGGTCACTAGGCTAGTAAACACCTCTGAACCTATGAAGCTATGAACTTATAAGTAATTTAATAAATAAATTACATGAAAAGACCCACTAAAAATGATTGCATTCATGGTCACAAGAGGAAGACAAAGTATAAACTGCTTAAGGTGTACCAGCATGAATACCATAAATGCAAACACAATTCCACTTCCATCATGGAAATAAAGATATGTTAATAATTAGTGGAATATATATCAGTAGATATGCAATCATAAATAATCAAAAATAAATACATTGCTATGTGACTTAACCAGATATCTAATTAAAGTTAATTTTTCCTGCTTTTAAGCAGGCTCTGACGTGTTGAATGAAAAATCTCTGACTAAAACCAATACATCCTTCATTCAAATAGCAGCTTAGGTGTTGGAATACTGAGACAGGGAATGCTGGGAATAAATAGTTTATGCCAGAGGTATTGGAATAGTGAGACATTAAATGGTGGGAGTGAGCAGTTATGCTGGTGGTGTTGGGATAGTGAGACACGGAATGGTGGGAGTGATTAGCTTATGCTGGAGGTGCTGGAATAATGAGACACAGAATGGTGGAAGTGAGCAGCTTGTGCTGCAGGTTCTGGAATAGTGAGACAAGGAATGGTGGAAGTGAGTAGCTTATGCTAGAGATGTTGGACTAGTGAGACACGGAAAGGTGGGAGTGAGTAGTTTATGTTAGGTGTTGGAAAAGTGAGACCAGTAATTGTGGGACTGAGTATCTTACGCTAGAGGTGATGGAATGGTGAGACAAGGAATAGTGGAAGTGAGTAGCTTATGCTGGAGTTGTTGGATTAGTGAGATACGGAATGGTGGGAGTGAGTAGCTTATGCTGGAGGTGTTGGAATAGTGAGACAGGGAATGGTGGGAGTAAGTAGCTTATGTTGGAGGTGTTGGATAGGTTAGACATGGAATGGTGGGAGTGAGTAGTTTATGTTAGGTGTTGGAACAGTGAGACAGGGAATTGTGGGACTGAGTATCTTATGCTAGAGGTGATGGAATGATGAGACAAGGAATAGTGGAAGTGAGTAGCTTATGCTGGAGTTGTTGGATTAGAGAGATACGGAATGGTGGGAGTGAGTAGCTTATGCTGGAGGTGTTGGAATAGTGAGACAGGGAATGGTGGGAGTAAGTAGCTTATGTTAGGTGTTGGATAGGTTAGACATGGAATGGTGGGAGTGAGTAGTTTATGCTGGAGGTGTTGGAATAGTGAGACAGGGAATGGTGGGAGTAAGTAGCTTATGCTGGAGTTGTTGGATTAGAGAGATACGGAATGGTGGGAGTAAGTAGGTTATGTTGGAGGTGTTGGATAGGTTAGACATGGAATGGTGGGAGTGAGTAGCTTATGCTGGAGTTGTTGGATTAGAGAGATACGGAATGGTGGGAGTAAGTAGGTTATGTTGGAGGTGTTGGATAGGTTAGACATGGAATGGTGGGAGTGAGTAGCTTATGCTGGAGTTGTTGGATTAGTGAGATACGGAATGGTGGGAGTGAGTAGCTTATGCTGGAGGTGTTGGAATAGTGAGACAGGGAATGGTGGGAGTAAGTAGCTTATGTTGGAGGTGTTGGAATAGTAAGACAGGGAATGGTGGGAGTAAGTAGCTTATGTTGGAGGTGTTGGAATGGTTAGACATGGAACAGTGGGAGTGAGTAACTTATGCTGGAGGTGTTGGAATAGTGAGACAGGGAATGGTGGGAGTAAGTAGCTTATTTTGGAGGTGTTGGAATGGTTATACATGGAATGGTGGGAGTGAGTAGCTTATGCTGGAGGTGTTGGAATAGTGAGACAGAATGGTGGGAGTGAGTAGCTTATGCTGGAGTTGTTGGATTAGTGAGATACGGAATGGTGGGAGTGAGTAGCTTATGCTGGAGGTGTTGGAATAGTGAGACAGGGAATGGTGGGAGTAAGTAGCTTATTTTGGAGGTGTTGGAATAGTGAGACAGGGAATGGTGGGAGTAAGTAGCTTATGTTGGAGGTGTTGGAATAGTGAGACAGGGAATGGTGGGAGTAAGTAGCTTATGTTGGAGGTGTTGGAATGGTTAGACATGGAACAGTGGGAGTGAGTAACTTATGCTGGAGGTGTTGGAATAGTGAGACAGGGAATGGTGGGAGTAAGTAGCTTATTTTGGAGGTGTTGGAATGGTTAGACATGGAATGGTGGGAGTGAGTAGCTTATGCTGGAGGTGTTGGAATAGTGAGACAGGGAATGGTGGGAGTAAGTAGCTTATGTTGGAGGTGTTGGAATGGTTAGACATGGAATGGTGGGAGTAAGTAGCTTATGTTGGAGGTGTTGGAATAGTGAGACAGGGAATGGTTGGAGTAAGTAGCTTATTTTGGAGATGTTGGAATGGTTAGATACGGAATGGTGGGAGTGAGTAGCTTATGCTGGAGGTGTAAGAATGGTGACACAGAGAATGCTGGGAGTGAGTAAGCTTATTCTGGAGACGTTGTTGGTGTAGTGAGACAGGGAATGATGGCAGTGAGCAGTGTATTCTGGAAGTGTTGGGATGATGAGACAGAGAATGGTGGGAGCAACTAGCTTATGCTGGAGGTGTTGGAATGGTGAGACAGGAAATGGTGGAAGTGAGTACCTTATGCTGGAGATGCTGGAAAATTGAGGCAAGACGTATATATAAATAAATATACCTCCATTGCTGAGTCGTCCCCCAGGCTTCTCTCACCCACTATGGGGATATCCCTAAACCATTTGTCTGTATCTGCACAGACATCTACATTATCAGGTTGAGGACAGTTTGCAGAGAGCGGGGCTTCCTGTTTGACTACTGGCATTTAGAGGTAACACCTTCAGATTTTATTGGGTTGTCTTTGCTATGTAGGTTTAACAATTGGGTAATACCCTAAAAAGGCACTGTGGAGTTGGATAAAGTTTTAGCCAATATTCATAAGCCCAGGGGGACAGCTGAAGACCATTTCTGGCAGAGCAGTGTAGTCTGCTAACCATATCCTCGGAAGATGAAAAATATTTTACCTCTTCAAATAGCACCAAAATCTAAGCCTATTATTAAAGTCAAGTATTTTCTGTTCATTTTGTGGCATCACCTTGGAAAAGGTAGAGGACTATTCAGTGCTAATCTCAACACATATTATGAGAACTCCATTGTGTTTGTCTTCATGTAGTGAAGGGAGGTATATCTCAGGTCTTTTGCACCAATGTGGATTATTACTGTGTCATACTGGAACTTTGGTCAAACAACCTGAGTTTTTTCTTGCCCTGGCAGCCTCTGGCTACTGGTAGGCAACTGATCATGACTCTCTCTGTTTACTCTGCCTGATGAGTGGGACATCTGTATGTCTCGCAATTAAGTCTCCTATGACTATAATGTCAGGTTGTGTGGTGGTATGCCTTATCGGTTTAGATTTGTTGCACCATGAGATGTGGCTGTATGTGTCTTGGTGGGTGTTGTTTTGTTAGAGTGTTTTTGAGGTTGCTGAGGATGCACAATGTAAGTGCAACATCTGAGAGGGCTTTGTGGCTTAGGAAGATTGCATTTATCAGCCACAGCATATGTGGGTCTGTGTGTCTGGTTCATACTATGTGTCGTGGGTGTAGAATGCATGTTTCTGATAACCTCTTTGTATTGTATGTGCTTGTATGCAAGAACCTTGCCTCCATTGCTTTTGTGTAACTACATCTTTCATGTATCATATCAGTTTGTTTAAGAATTAGGCAGTTGTCAATGCACAAGAGCCAATTGTCCATTGCCTTTTACACCAATATCCACCAAGCTGGCTATAGAGATTGTAGGGCAGTGCATATCCATTGTAACAAATCCTTATTACATGATCTATAAGGGGATGGTACAAGAGGGGGTTAAAGCTGGTTAGCCTGGTTGCTGTTGGAGTATTGACTAAAACCAAAACTATCTAAGACTAAACTCATGGGGGGAACTCCTCAATATACAAATTGTTTGTGCAATTAAGTACTGAGGAAATTTCAGTGGTAGTTTGTATATGGAAATTTTCAATTCTAGATGGCTGCATCTATATAGGGCACAGATAATCTTCGCTGTATAATGAGAAGCATCCCTCAAGTGTGACAACTTTATACAAGTAAATAAAAAGCAAATAAACTATCCTTCTGGCCACTCAGGAACACATACTTAGGAGTTTCAAACAGTGATTCCCAGCTTAAAAGACACCTAGATCCTCTTTCCTGCCACTAGAGTGCAGATCAAAACCTTCTTATGTAAACACAATGTAAGAGGTCGCCCAGAGTGCAGTAAATTGACATGTTAAAACAATAAAGTGAACAGATATGCCAAAACCCAAAGGCAAAAATGTGTTGGAGGTTGGTATGATGGTTAAGACATTTCTCTTACAGACACAAGGTACAGGGTTTTACTCTCATCTCAGGAAGCATGACTAGGCTTAAAAAAGGCCCCTTAGGATCATTAGCCTAGTGATCACCTATGAGCCTATGCTGTGAGAGGTACTGAAAGAGTAAGTCTAGTCCTTAAAAGTGTGTTGGTATATTTGGTTAGGATGTACTGACCATGGGTTATTGGCTAAGCTTAAAATGGTCTGCCAGGGCAGTTATATTAGTATTCACCTATGAATCTATTAACCTAAATAGATCAGAGTGCAAGAATACTGCAAATAATACAAAGACTTAAAAGCAGCATTAGCATATTACAGGATAAAGTGCAAAACAGCAATGCAGAGCAAATATTGAGCTCTGTATGGGTCTGGATTCAGTTCATTAACTAAATCCAGTGGTTTAAGTAACAGCACTAAAATGCAGTTTAAGATGCACAAATTCCTCAAAAATGCACAAACATAACAGCAGATTTTATATATTTTGAGACAGAGTGCAATTCACCATTGTAAAATATTTATTTAGCAGTGGATAGATCAGGATTCAGCAGAAAACCTCAGCAATCAATGGCATGGCTGTCATGTGTATGGAAGCTCTGAGATAATGATCCAAAATTATAAAGACACAGGAAGTCTCAAAGCAAACCAAATAGCCCTCTAGCCAATCAGATAGCTTTTCCCTCAACCAAGTATTGTAATTTCACATCTAACAGAAACAAGTTCTCTATATACTTTTGTATAAGCGCCATGATGATTACTGTCTACATGTTTCCATGATATGAGTATACATAAAATACTGGTTAGGCTGATTGATCTAGAATTGCTTAGGAGTGATATTACCCATTGCCCACTGTGAACTGTTACCACTAAAGTCTGTTGCTGTAGGACAAGGACATCTCCATATGCTTACATTTTTATTTAATATAAAGTGTTTAGTGTGTTTTTTTTCTTCATCAAGATAATGTATTAAAGTGATTGAAGAGAACCTGAATAAATAGACATTTTGCTAAGTTTGTCTATAAAGTTTAATTTCTCAGACAGCCCTGATAAATAGGCTTTGGTAAGATAGTTGTTCATCAGGTGAACCACATCCCTATAAGTTATGATTCTGAAGAGATGATAAAAACTTTTGGAATGTAATTCTAGGAGCAAAGAGCTGGTGTAGATTTTGAAATAAAGGGAAAGGAAGTAATCAGGGCAGGAAATAAGTAACATGGAAATATTTTGGAAACAGCACGTGCATTCCAAGAAGTTATGAATTTCTGTATTAAGAGAGTTGTTTAAACGTCAGGATATTAATTAAACTTGATGCATAGTAGTGATGAAGGAAGGGATCTGAGGGTAAGTTATTGAGGACAGTCAGTGCTTCAAGAGAAACCATGGAAGAGGAGAGATTGCTAAAGCTACAAACTGAATCCATATAAGAGATTTTAGAGCAACAGTGTAAAATAGCATAGGCAGCTAAGAACAAATTAGGATAATCATGCAGAAGAGCAGTTTGTCATCTAACTGCAATACTAAAAGCACTTCAAATGATGTAAATATTTTTTTCTAAGGAGGAATAAATAACGCAAAACATACATTCACTACACGGCCTTTATTTTAGAAATTACACGATTCTTAACCCAGTCTATTTTAATCTGGCATATAAATGCATAGTAACTAGAATACCAACATGATTTATAAAATAAATACATTTTAAATAGGATTATGGTTTTGGTTATGCTTTTATAGGAGTGGATGGTAAAATCTGTAGCAACAGAATCTCAATGTAACAACAGTGCTGAAGAATATAAAATATACAAACAGAAATAGTCAAATTTCATCTGCACATTTGATCATCTTGTTGTGTCTTTTGGCTTTTCCCGGTTAGGGGTCGCCACAGCAGAACTCCAGTCTACTAATGACTGGCAGTTGATTTTTACATACCGAGTTGCCAGCTCTGACACATGACCTTCAATGAAGGTATGCCCATTCACACATGTCTCCACACAGAAGATGCTCTAGCTGAGATTCGAACTTGACAGTGTCTTATTGTAAGGTGACAACACTACCACAGCACCACCACCACAGTGTTGCACATTATAGCAGGTTTTCTAAAGGTACTAATTCCAGAATTATAGTAGATGTATTACATATCAGTCTGGCTTTAGATATAGAACAATTTATAGCTTCAAATGCCTAATATTTTCCAAAAGCTATTTTGTTGTTAAACATTTTAATGTAATTCAAAGCAAGTTTGAATATATGCAAGGGCACAAACACACACACTCGTACACACACATACACACACAAACATGCACATATACATGTGTGTGTGTGTGTGTGTGTGTGTGTGTGTGTGTGTGTGTGTGTGTGTGTGTGTGTGTGTGTGTGTGTGTGAACACACATGTATTTTAGAATAAGTAAAATAATGCTGCAAAAATTGAAAAGCTGCATAAAGTTTTAGTAAGTTAATACAGTTTGGCATATTTATCAGCACTTTACGGTGAACTTATGATTTAGCACAGCTCAAGTCAGGTACCATGAAAACATTGCCCTATTTGGTGCTTTTCAAAGAGTAAATGCAGGCAGAAAATTTATTTTTGGAGTGCTTGGAATTTTCTTATCTATAACCAGACCATGTATTCCTTCCTCCTATGAGAATGATTCAAATAACATTAACACTGTGCTGATAGCATTTTCTGGCTTCATAGTCAACAGAACAACTAATGTGGAATTTTACAGTAAACAGTCTCAACTTCTCCAGTTTAATCACCCTCATTATTAAAATGACATACTAGAAGCAGTAAACATGCAAAAATGAGATAATGCACAGACACTTGATTTAAGGTACCAACCTAACCAGTTTGAGGATTGTTCTTCTGTATTTTAGAAGGCAACAGTTTATTAAATCATATTGCTTCCTGGTTCATTCCAGGTAGATGATATAATAGTCAAATGCAGAAACTAATTCAAATCAAAATACCTCTGAGATGTAAAAGTAAAGATGAATAAACATTTCTCACAAAATGAATTCTGTTCTCATCTTCCAGGATTCTTCAAACTTTAAGCTGTTACAAAATGGATGTACATCATGCATTTGTCATCAGAAATTAGAACTGACCATGTGAAACGAGTTATTACATCAGAGCAATTAATAAAAACAAACAGAAAAAGTATTTGACCCTCCATTCTTGAATCAACTGTACAGAAAGCATGGTAGTTAACTTATAGGCAGGGAAAAAGTATCACTGAGGCTAAGATCTCACAGACCACAAGGAGAGTTTAAACTTTCCTTCTTGCAGTTCTGACACACTACAGATATTCTGATAGTCCCCTGGGTTCAATAAACTCCTTGCAAGAATAGCACTATTCTTGCACGAAGTGGTCCATGTCTGTATATTACAGCAGCACACCTTGCATATTCATGAAGGCACGCTGCTGTTCAACCTACATGGACACGAACCATAAATGACTGTGGGGGGGGGGCGTGTTCAAGTAGTGCATGGACATTGAACACACACCCTGCACTTAGAAAGTGCCATACGACACTTTCTAATAGGATCTGGCATAATATCAGAGAAGTACTCTAATATTATGCCAGTATTTCAGTGTCAACGGACACTGAAATAAAATAAATTATCATTTCAGTGTCTGTGGACACTGAAATATACACAGCATCACCAAGGCAATGCAGAGGGTGTGTGACAGGTTCTGTGATACACCCCCTGCATTGTAAAGGTGCCGTATGACACCTCTGCAACCTGCTAATGCAGGAAATGTGACTAAATGCACAAATAATGGGGGATAAAACCCTGAAAAGGGACAAATCCCAAGTATTGCCCTCACAAACATAGAAAATTGATAGAAAACAAGTCATGCATTAGCATAAATTACTGAAGGATAGAGGTCTGAAAGCAAATGTCTGCCAATATTCCCTGACAGAAGTCCATATGGACAAAGGCACAAATTATGGGGGAACAAGCAATAAAATAGGGAGACCTCAGAAAAATTACTTTCACACACTTAGAAAGTTGATAGAAAACAGGATATGTAGTAGCAGGAATCTCTGAAGGATAGAGCCTGTCAGCTCTTCACTCCACGAGTCAGCGTCCTGCAAGTTCTCAACCCTTCTTGTAAGAAAAAATGCATTTTTGCCGAGCAGATTTTTACCGTCTGGTTTCAAAGAAAGATTTTATTTTTTATTCCCGCCTGCTGTGAGCCGGTGAGCAAATGAAGGTACATCAGTACGAACTGCAGTCACCGCTTTTGCGGCTCAAATAAGGATTTGGAAGAGTATTTGTTTCTGCTCGCGCTGCAGCATTATGAAGTGCTTGGGCTAAATGGCTGCTGATTGGTGGTTGGCTCTCTTCCCAGGCTTTAGGTTCGAAGGAAAGAGTGAATCAAATGCAGTTACACCAGTTTAGTTCTAATGGGAACTTGTGGGTTAATGCAATTTGTGTTTTATGTGCTGGGGAAAGAGGAGAATGATTTGAGTTGCATTTTGTTGGATTTTATTTTTTTTTTGACTGGCCAAATATGTTTCTTGAAGCTAATTAATAGCTGTGCTGTGGAAGGCAGCTGAAGAAGAAGAACTGAAGTTTGAAGAAGAAATATATTAGAGTCAGCTTTTTTAATAGCTGTGCTGGGTGTTAGTAGTATTTTTATTGTCCCAAGAAGTTAGAATTTTTAATGAATCATATCAATGAATCTTGGTATAATTAAAAGTTATTTTATTGTCCCAGTAAACTGCATCTTTTTGTACAAGTTTTGTATTGAATATTTTATTTTTAGATTTTCTTTCTTTCTTTTTTTTAATTATTTTTTTTTGAGTATTAGTTGTATTAAATTGAGTAATGAGTTGAGAGTCAGTTCACTAGTTTTGTTTCTCACTTAACTGGCCAGTTTTAGCCATGGCAGTGTGTGTGTGTGTGTGTGTGTGTGTGTGTGTGTGTGTGTGTGTGTGTGTGTGTGTGTGTGTGTGTGTGTGTGTGTGTGTGTGTGTGTGTGTGTGTGTGTGTGTGTGTGTGTGTGTTTTGTAGTTTCTGTGTTTGTTCAGCAATATGGCTGCTGCATTTTAGTGACAAATAAAAAAAACTAGTTCACTTTACTGATGCAAATAAATATATTCATTCAGAAACTGTAAAAAGAAGGCAGAGTGTAACTGCTTTTAAGACTGCTGTGTAACTGCTTTTAAGACTGGCAGCTGAATGGTAAAGCAATTTAAGACTGGCTGAAAATGAAAAATAAATGTAAATCCTGGAAAAGAAAACATGTAATATTAATGACAACTTGAACCTGCATAAAAATGGAAATGTTGCTGGTAATAATCAACTTTCTAATTTGCATAATATAAAAGGAGCAAAGCTAGTTAATAATGAGCAAGCTATAATTAAGCAACCAGGATGTGTATTTGCAACCAAGATGTGAAGTTAAAAGATCAAAATTAAATAATGGAATAAAAAATTAAAAAGGAAATTAAATAAAAGAATAAAAGCATTCAGAGAGATAATTAAAGAGTTAAAGTTGCAAAAGACAATGACATATATTTGGGCAGTTAACATGGCAATAGAATATTTAAGCAACAAGGTTCAAAGGTTACAACAATAGCATGTCAAGAGTATTGCAATTAGTTAATCCGTACTAAAAATACATGAAACAGTAAAGGAAATGTAGTTTTGGAGTGTGCACTAGTTAAAGTGTAGCATAAGTAAATGTACATTTACAAAACAAATTTAAACAATACATTTTTTAAGACAACTGTGTTCACTTACTTTAATATTTAATTTTTATAGAAGTACAGTATAGGAGAGATATCAAGAATAGTGAGATATCTATCTAGATATATATTTATATATATATACATAACAAAAGTGCAATTTGAGATATAATGTGTAATGCAAAGAGGTCCTTGGATAGGATAAAGAAGAGAAGAATTACCGTGGACAGAGAGATGAGAGTTGAGATGGTGATGAGTTAAGATATTAGCAGAGAGATATATGGGGGAGATATGGTGACCAGACACAGGTATGTGTTTGATAAGAAGTAGCTGAGCACATTGAGATAAGTCATTGATATATTAGCGGAGAACTCTGATGACCTGTAGTTTAAAAGTGAGTCTGTACAAGCCCCTGACTGTTGCTGTTTTCACTTGACTTGACATTTGCAGTAAGCACTACACCAGGTGAGCACCACTGCTACTAAGTGTAGCTCTTTCTTCCGGGCTAAAACTGGGGCACCTCCAAAGACTCTTTCTCATTTCTTCTATAAATATAAATATTAATTGAACTGTTTTCCTGAATGGATTTTTTTTTTCTAGAAATGTATTCTACGCGATCACCTCGATCACACAAGGGAGTCAAGCAAATCTTTGTAACTAGCTTAACAAGCAACAACATTCATTTCATTAATTTTAATAACAGAAGACCACAGAAGGCCACTGTACATATTCCTGCTCACCCCCCCTCTTTTTTAGCTCCCTAATGGAATTTCTGTTTTGATTTCCCCATGATGCTCATCAATGTGCACTATCTTTCCTTCGATCGAAAGAAAAGCAGAAAAGACATTTTTTCATTTTTTCCTTTTTTCCTTTACTTCAATAAACTGTTTGGTGTTTATTTTTTACATTTTGAAAAAAAACTCTTAATTTTGCAAAGGATTTTTTCCCTCCCTGTGTTCCTGATCCCCACCTACTCTCTAACAATTATTGGTAAACCCCTGAAAGACAAATGTCTGCCATTATTTCCCAGTTGCAGTCCTCAATGACTTGTCAGAACAACACAATACTCAATTAAATAACATAATAATATAATAATAATATTATAATTATTTTTTAAGGCTAAGGAATGTTTAAATGTAGCTAAGTGGGTGTGCGTATTATGGCCCTCCACTTACCATAGCTTAAACATCTCACAGGAGATAAATACAAATATACAGGCAAAATTTGCAAGCTGTGATAGTGTAGTGGTTAGAGTCCCAGCTTTAAATGCAGGTGCTCATGGTTTGAGTGCCAAGACAGGCAACTTGTTTTCATATGGGAAAGTACTGTAAATATTATTTTTGTAAAATTAAATTATGTAGCAACTGTTTTCTGTCAACCAGGGTAGTGAAGCTGGTATACAATGTAAGTGTGAGTGCATATAACATGTGAAACCACCCATGTACACACAAGTGCCCCATACAGTATAGTCACACCCCTTGCCAATGTAAGGAAAGCACATAGAGGGGTGGCATGTAAAGTATATCATATACACTTAATAAATGAAGTCAGTCCTCTGATATATTTAAAAAATTAAAAGTGAGCAATGGTTAGCAATGCTCAGCTATGCTTAGCAAGTGTAACAATTGCTAAGATGTGAATGCTAATCAGCAGTTAGCTCAGCTAAGTGGATTTGCCCCACTGTTAAACAGTGCTCAACAACTTCACCTTTAAGCAATGTTAAAATGAGCTTAGCAGATTTATGCACTGCTTAGCAGAGCTTAGCCTTTTCAAAATGGTCCAATGACAACAAAGGGTGGGAATATCACATTATTTAAATGGTGCAGGTGTGAATACAGCCATAATCTGTTATAGTCCATCTGTGCAGACACAATGGCTGGTGTAGGAGATGGAGTGCACTTTTGGGTGCAAAGCTGGAACATTTGAGAGTCCAGGGTCATGGTTGGACTCCTAGTTAAACACCATGAGGAGAGAGTACTGCAGGGCCAGTACTAGGGCTCCCAATATAAAGCAGAGGCCTGGGACCATCTTGCACGTGACCTCACCAGTGCTACTGGCATCCCCTAGACTGGTGAGCAGGTACAACACCACTATGTTGACCTAAAGCATAGGAAGAGGTCACTCTTGGATGAGTGGATCCAAGATGGATGGCCACAGCATGCTCCAGTAGTGTGTAAGTATCGCTATCAAGTAGTTTGTAGCAAATAATAGCCTGAGAATGTGATATACAGATATGCGTAATGTGTGCTTTCCTCCCCTACAGCTGTAGCAGAGAGAGCTGTGAATGTAGAAGCCCATGGTGACAGACTGCTGAGGCTGCTCTGACAGGCTGGTGAGTACAAATCTATTTTGTAGTATTTTGTTAAAATAGCTAAGAAGGAGTACATTGCTTACTGCTAGTAGGTATACTGCTACTGTGTGAGCTGAATAAATAAAAAAGTATGACTGACAAATATTGAAGTACAATAAAGACCTTTAAAAAACTGTTGTGTTTATTCTGGTATGTTGTTGTAGACATATATAGCATGTATACATGTTCTTCAGAGCAAATATGTCTGTAACAACATACATTATCTGAGGTGCATCTGTGAACAAACTGTTAGGAGAAACTGTAGATGGTGTAGCTGTAAAACAATATATAAATTAAATGTGAAATATATACTGCACTAAGCTCTGAACCCTGAATAGTAATATGATAAGCATTAATGTGTGTACCATGCAGCATTGCCTTGTGTTAACCTTTGCTTTCCAGGTTGTAGTAATCCAAGGGAGTAATGCACAGTACAATAACTATCTGTCATGCATGCATCACAGAAGTACAAGTTCAAACTGTCTAACCAAGAGACTATTAGGCAGAAACCATTGAAACAAAAAACAGCATTTCCTTAGTAGCTCAGTGTGATGAAAAATAGTTTGGTTGTTAATTTTGTACACCCAGACATAGTTCGAATCCAGAAAGTGGTACTAATGTGTGCATATCTACATAAAAGGAATCAGGAATAAATATAAATACAGTCAGGTAGTATTAATAGATATTTTCCCCACAGGTTTTACAGGTAAGTAAATGTTGCCAGTAGCTGTATTAAGGGTATACTAATAAACTGCATACAACTGTTCAATTGTCCAACCACATGCCTGCAAATGACAGCAGGGTAGGTACATACAATATGCAGTCTTCCTGAATCATACCTCTCAACTGTACAGATATCCACTGAATGTCCAGATATTTGTCCCAGATTTTTGGTCCGTTTTACATAAAGTAGTGGTGTTATGGTAAATCAGTGGCTAACCATTATAGACTGAAGTTATAAAATAATGATAGACATAAGTGTCAGATGTCATATCCATCAGAAAAGCCATGCAAATGCAAAACCTGTTATTTTATCAACTTTCTAAGTTTGTAAGAGCAATATCCAAACATGTCCATAGTTATGGGCCTTTATTCCACTCCTATGTATGACTTTGTTCAGATGTCATACTCCAAGAGGTAAAGAGGTAAATTTCTGATACATGTCTCTCATGTTTCATGCTGTCATGGCTAGCGGTCACTGCTGCAAATAATCCTGGATACAGATAGGAAACCAATTGACGTATACCAGTAGCACACTCACATAAGAGCAGTTCAAGGTACCCCCCTGTGCCAGATATGTAACCCTGACATGTACGAGTTCCCCCCTAGACATGTACCCAGAGTTGTCATAGTTTGCCTCATACCATTCCAGGCTGACAGTTTAATAGGTATGTTTGTACTACAGAAGCTATAGCCATAGGTAGATGTAAAGTGAGGGCAGACCCATAGAGTATTGAGCAGTACTGTTGTGGAAAATAGAAGCATAAACAGTTGGTAATGGATTTTCTTTCTCCCCCCCATCTGCATCAAAAATTATTACACATATACTACATGTATGTTGTGCCCCACCCTAATGCTGGGACTTGTGTTCTATTATTGTTAATATGTTTGATTGCTTGCATGTTAACATATCTTGTTCAAATACCATTGTTGGTGGCCTGTTGCCATCAATGTTCCTGGCATGCTGTTACAATGCATACTGTTGTTCCATTTATGCATATGTTCTGTTTGCTATGCAGATTTTTCAAATCTGTTTAATGGAGTTAATGAGAACACCCATGCATGCTGTTATAACTAATCTTGAAATGTGTTGTTTATGACTAACCAACATATTTGTTAAAACCACAACACCATAGCGTGTTTGGGGAGGCAGATCCCAGCAGATCCACCTGTCCCACTTCATCTGGCCATGGCTCCGGGCCCCAGCATGTCTGGGACCCAACCCAGATCTCCTTCATCTGCTGCTCCTGCACCACCTATGGGTGGAGCTGCCACAGGGGATGGGGCCCGTCCAACTCCTGGGAGTGGGGGCAGACAGGAGGCTGTCACCCACAGTCAGGTCCAGGGTTTGGTGTGCAGCACTCTTGGATTTGAGTTCGGAGAGCAGCTGTGACAGATTGAGGGCTGTCTGGTGCAACTTGAGGGTCATGCCTCCCCTCCTGTCCCACCACCAGCACAGCCACCTTTGGGGCCATGAAGGTGCAGTGGTGACTGCCCATGGGTGGGGAGGGATCTCAGTCCCACTGTAATCATATGGGGGCCCATGGGCTTTGGATTCCCAACCAGCCTCCCCGTCAAATGTGTTTACCCCCCAATATGTCATATACCACCTCTGTCTGCTGTCTTGTCTGTCTCCCTACTTAACATACCTCCCCAGATGCACCTACAATCCTTCCCATTATCCCACTCTCACCTTAAAAAAAAGAAAAGGGCAGCTGTCCCAAAAAAAAAATATTGCCCCACACATAGCTGTCCATGTCGCACACATGCCCACTGGACACATGTAATCTGGTCCAATTGGCTTCACAAAACATTTCTGTTGTCCTCACCTCTGTCTCTGGGGTTTGAGTGTCCAAATTCTGTACAAATGTACAGCTGTTGCTGTATAAGAAATGGACAGCTATGGACCTTCCATACACCCATCCTGCACATCCTTAGCTATCTTTCATGTTGTTCTTTTCTCTGCGTGCCCCTTTTTCACCACTTTCCTATCACCCCTTTTTCTTTTCCTTCAAATAAATTAGTGTGGCTGCAAGCATGAGTAAGTGGTTGTAAGCGTAAGTGGGAGTAAGCATGTTTGCGTGATGCTAAGTGAATCCAACACAGATTAAGCATCTATATGATTAAGCGTGTGTTGGCATCGCTTAGCATCTCACAAAACTGTGCAGACCCACGGACACCATGCTGTTTCCATCAGCCACTGTTCTACCTAGCAACAAGGCAACCAGCCCTGCCAAGTCTTGAACCCAGGGCACTGTACACCATAGTCAGAGCAATGTACCACTACACCATTTGAGCTGGAAGGATTGCTGATGCTTTTTCAAACATATCATGCAGTAGAGTCATTCAACAGTAGAGAAAGGATTCTGTAGAATTAGTCAGGTATATATGTAATGGAGAGGCATATATATGGGAACATATATACATAATATAAATAGGGA
This sequence comes from Protopterus annectens, assembly GCF_019279795.1. Classification (NCBI taxonomy): domain Eukaryota; kingdom Metazoa; phylum Chordata; order Ceratodontiformes; family Protopteridae; genus Protopterus; species Protopterus annectens. The sequence continues at coordinate 1,219,536,903 of NC_056745.1, forward strand.
TATACATATAAAACACACACAAGTATATATATATATATATATATATATATATATATATATATATGTGTGTGTGTGTGTGTGTGTGTGTGTGTGTGTGTATATATATATATATATATATATATATATATATATATATATATATATATATATATATATATATATTTTATATATATATATATATATATATATATATATATATATATATATATATATATATATATGGGTTCCATACACTAGATCGAATTTTCACTAATTCAAAATAGTGTATGGAATGCTCACTGCAGCGTAAGTGCACTTAATCGAAAGTGCACTTACGCAAAGTTCAGTACAATGAACAGGTGTTGAACTGAACTTCTGTGCAGTACTCACAGACCTTAAGGTTAGGGCACAGGTCATAGTAAGGGGATAGCCCTACGGGCTATCCCCTTACCATGAACCGTGCCCTAACCCTAAGGTCCGTGATGACTGCAGCGCAGTGAAGGACATAGCAATGTCTTCCACTATGGTGCGATAGACACGAACCTTAAGGTTAGAGTATGGGTTAGGATAAGGGGAAAGCTTTACTAACTATCCCCTTACCTTAACCCGTGCCCTAACCCTAAGGTCCGTGACTATCACACCATAGTGGAGGACATAGCTTGTTTTTTATGTCCTCCACTGTGCTATGGTGTTTTCGGTGAAGTGCACTTATGCAAAAGTTCACTTTCATTAAAGTGAACTTTCGCAGAAGTGAGGCTTCCTATTACAAGTTCGAAGTCGTGAACTTTTGTTCTTGTAATAGGAATGCATATATATATATATATATATATATATATATATATATATATATATATATATATATATATGCTCATAACATGTAGTAGAGTCATACCTCAGGACCATACCTCTCAACCTCTTAGTGCGGGAGATCAGTCCAAATGGCCGTCCAAATGGGGGGACAACGGGACAAAGGTAGGGACATATTTTAAATATTGCTCTTATAAATGTAGAATGTTGTCAGAGTGACAGGGTTTGTTTCAGCATACATGTTCTGAAGGATGTGAGTTCTGAGACTGAAATGTATGTCATCATTTACTGACAGAAATCTGCAGATCATCACAGTGATTTTCCAGGGGAATAAAATTAATGAATCTGTGGAACAGACCAGAAATATGAGCAATAAATCTAGACATCCTGAAGCAATCCAGACAGTCGAGAGGTAGGATCAGAACCCCATAGTGCAAAGAATCCGGACCAAGCCTGACAAAGTCGGGGCAGAGAGACATGAAAATAGGGGCATATCTGAAATACTGTAGTAGATAAGCTGGCACAGTTGCTGCAGTAACACCCTCCCATCTGTCCTATCATATATTGACTGAAATAGCACAAGTCCAACACTCAATTACGTCTCACTAGTTAGTGACTTAAATCCTCACATCATCCCACTGATGTGTCAGAAATATACAACACTTATCTGGGTCAGGCAACAGTACATTCTACAAATATCTGGACATAACATCACATTAGGGAAACTACACTCACCCGGTAAGCATGTCATTAAACACCGTCCAAACAATAGTCAGACTGACATAACACTAATGCAAATCCGCTATGGGGAATTACACATGTATTTGCAAATATATCAGACACTACAGGGATGTAACAGCACTGAAAAACAGACACCAGTGTGAAAGTGCATACCCACAACCAATTTCACCACAGTCACATTGACATACTGGTAAGCTAAATTAACAGTAGAGTATAAGGACCGTGTGAACCAAAACATCTCATCATGTTTGCCACTCACTCACTACCCCTACATATACTGGCCCAATTCACAGTATACTATGAAGCCTGACTGTGGTATGGGACATGTCTCAATCTGCCCCTACAAACATATACAGCCAATAGACCATCAGAAACTGGAGCAGCATGCAAAGTTCGATAGAAAAGGAGCTATTACACAAACATCTACCCCCCTCCTTACACAGGCCAAATAACATTGACACACTACACTGCTATACAATCCTGACAGTCTGTCAACAATTTCCAGAAATACACAGAACTCTAAAATGTTCAGAGTCCCACAGAATGTCCAGGCTTTGTCCTCATATATAAGGCCTCCTACACATAACATGTCTGGCATTCTGATACATCACTGGGATGGTATCAGGAATGAAGGCATTAAATAATGATATACCCTACCTATCAACCTCTTACTGCATGACATCTGGACAAAGCCTGACATACTTGGGGATTAGAGCCCCAAAAACAGGGGCATATGTGAAATATTGCTGTTATAAACTGAGTCAGTTTCTGGTGTAACAGGGTTTGTTGTAACATATATATTCTGAGGGATATGAAGCCAGAAACAGAAATGGATGATACCATTTACTGTCTGCAAACCCCACAGTATGGTACTGATTTTCCAAAGACAAAATATGCCTGAGGAACACAACAAACACAAGAGTCCAAAATTTGGCCATTCTGTGGATAGCCCTACAGTTGAGAGTTATGTCAACCACATAAAACTGTCAGATATAAAATCACACAAAAAAAGCATGTCCACACAAACCCTGTTAAACTAGCATTAATTCAACTCTATAACAACAATACTTACATTCATTCAGTATGTCTGGAATATCCCCCTCCAGTTTATTAGCCTGTCTCCACAGTGTTTGTTGCAAGAGGTATTTCCAACTACCCTCTGTGATGCTGTTCTTCACACACCTCCATGAAGTCCTCCTCACAGGCAAGGAAAAGGGGCAACACCCACATGAAGTGCTCAATTATAGGAGTGTGTTGCCATGTCATTGGCTATAGAAATAACTCCGCAGCTGTTCTGCATGCAATTAGCAAGTGGGGGACACTAATTGGTGCACAGGCCATCAGCCGCTCATGAGCATTACCTATAAAAGGCAAGCTGCTGCCTATGCAAAACAGATTTATACCCTACATCTGGGAGAGAGAGAAAGGCAGACAAACAGACAGAGAAACACACAAAACTACACATATTAGAATCCAACCAACCATACTTGGAAAAAAAAGGTATGTCAAATAAGTATGCATGTAGTGGAATGCAGTAGGGGGTATGTAATAATGGAAAATTGGAGGTTCAACAAATATGTCTCAGCAAGACTTGCTGTACTGATATATTGCTGATCAGAACCTATGGCCATAGCATCTGGGTCTGTCTGCAGTGACACAGATCACAGATCATCCCCCTGAGTCACCTCAGGAAAGGATGGATCACATATGACTACTACTGGAGTGTGTGTTGAACAATACTAACTGCGACACAGCTAGGCCAGCTACTGGGATGTCATAGTTGTCCATATGTTAATTGTGAATACAACTATAATATACATGTTTGTCTCAGAAATGTGAGAGACCTATACAGGGTATTTGCTTAGTAAACTACTGTTGCAGATGTGTGTGTTGAACTGCATGTGATATACTGAGCTCATACCATTTAACTGTCCAGTGTTATGCACACTGACCATATGTGCGCCTCATATTTGTAGTCATTTACTCATAGAGTTGTGTTATGTCTGACAAATCATTGACAACATGTGTAGACTGACATTACAACATCCCCTTCTCTTTCTTTTGGCTGTTCCCATTAGGGGTCACCAAAACAAATCATAGGTTCATAGGTTCATAGGTTCATACTAGGTTATCTGCCCTAGGGCATTTATAAGCCTAGCCAGAGTGTGTGTTGGCTTTCGCCACCCATTTTAAATAAATTTTGCTATTCCCTTTTTCAATGTTAGTATACTGTGCCTCTGTCTAACAGTGACACAGAAGTGATACCCGGGGTAAACCTATGATCTCCCATCCACTCATCAAGATTCCTCTTGAAGAGAGTCAGTGAGGGACTCTGCCTAACCTGGACTGGGATTTTATTCCAGAGTGAAGAGAGCATCTGGGTTATGAATCTGTCCCTCCAGCATGTCCTATTTATTTCAGTGCTGAGGTTCAAGTCTCTTGAGCACGTAGCTCAATGGGATTTGGATTTTCTGAGGTGCAGCATGTCCATTAATTCCAGGCAGGACATGGCTTTACACGTCAGGCACAGATCGCCTCTGTGCAGGTGGTATGCCACTGAGTAGAGCTGGAGTTTCTTTAACCGGGCAGCATATGGCATCTGTTTGAGCCCTTTGATCCTCTTTGTGAGGTACTTTTGGGGTCTTTCCAGTTGCTGCAGGTGTCTGGTAAGGTACATCCCAAAAGGAGCATTATACTCAATTATGGGCCTGATGAGGGATGAGTAAAGAGGCAAGATGACCTCCCCTGATCTAGATGTGAATCCCTTCATGATTAGGTGGGCTATATAAAATGTTTTTCTAACCACTTTGGCCACGTGGTTGTCAAATGAGAGATTGCTATCAACTTGGGTCCCCAGGTCCCTAATTACATCTTCTGTACTTAATGGATTACCACCTATGTGGTAATTTGTGAGCATTTGTTTTGCCAAAGGGGATGACTATACACTTTTTGGCGTTTAGCTTGAGACCATGGCTCTGGCACCAGTTGTCTGTTTCTATGAGGCCCTTTTGGAGGATGCTTGTGCCGGCTGGAGAGTCGATTATTGCGCCCAGTTTGCAGTCATCTGCGAACTTGGTCAGCCACAGTCCTTCCGTGTTGGCCTGTACCTCCGAGAAATATATACCGAACATGAGAGGTCCCAGGACTGAGCCTTGTGGGATGCCACTTGTAACTGGTTTGGAGTCTGACATGGCTCCAGCAATTCTAACCATGTTGGTTCTGTCCTTGAGCCAGTTTGCAACCCATCTAGTGACATAGGGGTTTATATTTAAGCTGATGAGCTTATCTATAATGCCCGAGGGGGGTATTGTATCAAAGGCTTTTGCGAGGTCCAGGTAGGCTGTGTGGACCGCCTTCCCCTCATCAATGGCGTTGGTGACTGTTTCAAAGAAATCGACCAGGTTTAAGAGGCAGGATCTGCCCTTAACAAAGCCAAACTGGGTAGGATCCAGTGTCTGTAGGTCCCCAATATCTTTATTTATGAGGTCCATGATGATCCTTTCCATAGCTTTGCAGACCAAGCTAGTCAGGCTTAGTTTCCAGGATCCATTGAGGCACCACCTTTGTGGAGAGGTACCACTGTTGCTGTATGCCACTCTTTTGGTACATATCCTGTAGTAAGGCTGAGATTGAACAGTAGTTTTATGTTTGGGTTTAGCTCTTCTTGGAGTTCATGTAGGACGCAGCCCGGGACACCGTCTGGTCCCACTGATGCTGTGTTTTTTGCTTTGGAGAGAGTGGCTCTTACCTGTGCATCTGAGATGTCAGGGGGGGCAGCACTCTGCTGGGATAGATATTTGTCCTTTTGGTGGGGAGAGTTTGCTGAACCTGTCAGCTAGGATGTTGGCAATGTCTGTGGATTCAGTGTATTTTTTGTCATTTTGGACTAATTCTGAGCATATCTGGGAATTCCCACCCAGGTTCCTAACATAACTAAAGAAAGCCTTGTGATTATCCTTAGTGTCCTGTGCAATATTTCTCTCAAAGCTGGCCTTAGACGATTTTATGAGTGCCCGTAGTTTTTTGCTAATACTGATCAGAAATGCCTTCCCTTTTTGGGATTTTGCTCTATCATGTAGTAGCTTCCTCCTTCTGTTGTATAGTTTGTTTATGGCTGGGGTCCACCAGACAGGACATCTGCCTTTGGAGGATTGGGTCTTGGTTTTATTTGGGATTGCATGATCCATGCATTCCTGAAGATGTTCATAGAATGCGTTTATAAAGGATTCAGCGGTCTGGGCCATATTTTCCACAGGCCCAGGGGCTTTGAAGGATTCCACCTCAGTTTTGAGGAGTGTGAAATTTGCTTTAGAGAAGTTTTTCACTGTAGTTTTCTGGGCAGGGGGTGGGGTCGGGATGTGAATATCCAGTGAGATTAGTTTATGGTCTGATCTTACCAGTGAGGGATATACGTCTGGTCTGGAGCATGTTGGTGATGATCAGGTCCAGTATGTTTTCCCCTCTTGTGGGAGTGGTAACAAGTTGTTCCATAGCATTTGAGTTTATAAATTCTAGGAACCTTTGGGCTAGAGTGTTGGAGCTAGAGTAATGCTCCCAGTCTATGTTTGGGTAGTTGAAGTCGCCCAATATAATGGTGTTTGGAGAGACCTTCATATTTTCCAGTGTTCTCAGGAAGGCTGAGTGGGGTCCCTGGGTTTGGGAGGGTGGTCTGTAGCAGGCTATAAACTGGAAGGCAGTTTTACCCACTGTTAGTTGCACATGGATAGTCTCTAATGCTTCGTGCTGTGCCACCAACCTGGAGGTGTGGGTATCTTTGACGAATATTGATACTCCCCCTCCTTTTGTGGTTCGATCCAATTTTTGGGGCCAAAAAGCATGGTATGAGGTATAACCTGGTAGTGCTGGGGTGCTCTCGGAAGCCTTAAACATTGTTTCTGTTACTGCACAGATATCGATGTTCTCCATGCTAAGTAGAGTTTCTAGTGCATGCATCTTGAGGTTTAGACTTCTGGCATTGAGTAGCATTACTCTTAGTTTCTTATCCCTTGTGATACCTATGGAGGTGGGTTTGTCTTTTGAGCCTTGCCTAAAAAAGGCACTATGGGGGTAGCAAGAGCCTTTGCCAATATCCGAAAGCCCAGGGGTGACAGGTGCAAACCGTCCCTAGCGAAGCATCGTGGCTTGTCGTGCATGTCATCACAGGCTGGCAGGCATTGGATCCCCTTTGAATGACACCAATACTTAAGCCAATTGTTGAAATTGATCATCTTGTCTTCATATTGCGGCATCATTCTTGGTGAGGGTAAGATGCTACTCAAGGTCAGGGTCATACCGGCCTGGGCTACATGCTCAGAGAGCTCCTCTATGTCTCTTTTCATGTAGTCCAGGGAGGTACGTCTCAGGTCATTCACACCAGCATGGACAATGACTGAGTCATATTTGTACTTGCCTTTGAGTGACCTGAGTGCTTGTGTTATGTGGCGGATCCTAGAGCCCAACAGGCAGCTCACCATGACCTTCTCCTTGTTCAGCCTGGTGAGCGGGACGTCAGTGTGCCTGACGATAGAGTCACCTATTACAAGTGTATCAGGTGTGTTGTTTAGCCTTAAGGGCTGTGACTGTTCCGCACACTGGCCTCCAGTTTGGCTATATGGTTGCATCTCTCACATGTGTTGGAATTTGTTGGGAGGAGGAGCGGGTTGTCTGTGTACATGAGGCAGTTGTAACATTGCCTCAAGATTCTCAGATTCACCAGCTGGACCAGAGAGGAGACTGACAACTGACCTTTGGACATGCTAGAATAGTATTGGGAATTCCTTTATAATTGAAAATAAAGGGCCAATGGGGAACAAGGTACTCAAGGGGAGTTTGTGAGGGTGTAGTGCTTTTAATTTTTTAGTGCTGACTTATATAATTGCTTTAGTGAGCAAGTGCAAGGTAAATTAAATGCAATGTGTTACAGGTAACTTAAATGCAAAAACAACAAACAGTAACTTTCTTTCAAGTGAAACAAGGAAATAAGTACAGTAGGCAATGCAGATATCACTAGGGATCCACAGAAGAGCTGAAAAGCTGTGTTTTAGGTGGAATTAGCGTTTCAGGGAAATAACAAGCAAACAAGCAACAAGCATACAAACAAAGCTAGATTCAGCAGGCCTGGTTCTAGTCTATGCTACAGCAAACAAGGTGTACCAATTTCAGTAAGAAACAGTTCAAATATGCAGGCACTATAAGCCTTTAACCAGAAATTTCCAGCTCAGAAGGGCAGTGTCCAGCCTCTCCTCCCACAACAGTGCAGACCACGAACCTTCTTAATGTAAAATAACTGGCCTGAAGCCCAAGTGCTTAAACCAGAACTAATACACTTTTAGAATAACAGACACTGAGCTTTCAATCAGCAGTTCCCAACTTAGGAGGATGTAAGCTATCTGTCCTGCCACCACAGTGCAGGCCACAAACCTTCCTAATGTAAAACAATTGGTCTAAAGCCCAAGTGCTTAATCCAAAAGATTTAGAATGATAGCTACACTTTAATCAAGTTACTACCAAGCAGTAATAAATACAATTGAATACTTTAAAGAATGCCTGGATTAGTGCTCAAGTTATACAAACAAAACTAGATTCAGCAGGCCTGGATCTAGTCTATGCTACAGCAAACAAGGTGTACCAATTTCTGTAAGAAGCAGTTCAGATATGCAGGCACTATAAGCCTTTAACCAGAAATTCCCAGCTCAGAAGGGCAGAGTCCAGCCTCTCCTCCCACAAGAGTGCAGACCACAAACCTTCTTAATGTAAAATAACTGGCATGAAGCCCAAGTGCTTAAACCAGAATTAATGCACTTTTAGAATAACAGACACTGAGCCCTCAGTCAGCAGTTCCCAACTTAGAAAGATGTAAGCTACCTGTTCTGCCACTACAGTGCAGACCACAAACCTTCTTAATGTAAAACAACTGTTGTGAAGCCCAAGTGCTTAAACTAAAAGGCTTAGAATGAGTTATACCAAGCAGTAATAAATACAATTGAGTACTTTTAAGATGACGCAAAAACAAAATAAAGTAGGAAGAAACACAAATACAGTAGAAGCAGATAAAATTATTATTTATTTATTTTTTTTGAGTGAGCAAATGAGATGGGCCCAGGAGTTACAGGTCAGAAACAAGTGCAAATGCAGGCCTTGAAATTAGAAAGTTGAGAGAGTTGGAAGACCGCCCAAACGGCCAATAACTATAAATTCTGGGCCAGAACCACTCCCTATGTGGTAGACAGGTTACGTAATGCTTACCACTCCCACTGATAAGCTAGAAGGCTTCCCTCCAACACAGAAAGGCTTGGGGGGCTCAGAAGCTTACTAACAGTCCTGGATACAGCAAATCTGTATCTGGAACACTAATTACATCATCTGTCTCCATTTCTTCCTGTCCTCTGCATCTTGCTCTGTCATATCCACCACCTGCATGTCCTCTGTCAACACATCTGTACACATTATTGTAGGCCTTCCTCTTTCCCTCTTACCTGGCAGTTTCATCCTTACCATCCTTTTCACAATATGCACAGCATCCCTCCTCAGTGCATGTTCAAACCAACATAATCTCACCACTCTCTGGCTTTGTCTCCAAACCGTCCAACATGGGCTGACCCTCTAACACACATATTCCAAATCCTGTCCACCCTAATCACACCCAATGCAAATCCTAACATCTGTAACTATGTCGCATCCAGCTCTGACTCATGCCTTTTTGTCAGTGCCACTGTCTCCAATCCATATAACATAGTCTCATTAACCAATTGTAGACTTTGCCTCTCACCCTTAATGGTACTTGTCTGTCACAATTCACTGCTGACACTCTTCTCCACCCTGGAACTAAACCAACAAATACTGAGAAAAAAAGCACCTGGAGAACAGCAATCAATCCATGTTCTATTATGAAAGTAGAATGTCCACAAATTTGCAACAGCAAACCAGTCCACACTTTATTGTAAAAGTTGATAATCCACAAAGTTGTTGACCTAGGTTTCGTCCCCACAACAGGACTTCATCAGAACAGTTAAAACTCACATTCCTTTTTTATGTCTATCCACCCATTACACCAATTAATTTCCTTCCAAATTATTTTAAAACAGCATGACCATATTCTCTCTAAACTTACTAAAAATGCATTCAACATATTATTTATATAAATAAAATTATTGATAAAAAACTTTGAATATTTTGCTTTTATATAAATATAAAATTCATAACTGTTATCATTTAATTTAACGCATGCATATGAAAAGTATAATTCTAAAGTAATAAATATGACAGCCCAAATAGACATACTAACCTAAACTAATCTGGTGTTAGCTTAGCCACCTACCTTCCCAATATATTTTTTAACTTCAGTATAGGGGCAATGCTAACACTATCATTAATTCCTGGATAGTTTTGGGCATCCAGCCTAAGTTGCCATTTCAGTTCGCATATATCTAGATGGACATCTAATACCTTACCCTGAATATCATTTTTAATTTGTTGAATTACACAAAATTTAAAATAATGCTCTGGATATTCAGCAATATGTCTGGCAAGGGCATTGGTGGATTTAAAATGCCTGATGTCCAAGACATGTTCGTTAATTCTTTCCCTAAAGTGTCTGGAAGTTTTTCCCACATAGAATGCAGGATATGCCTCACATTTGGTTAAATACACCACATTTTGAGTGTAACAGTTATAATGCTCCATTAAGGAGATAAAATAATTATTCACTTTGATGTTTTTACCCATCTCCATAATGTGTTTGCATGTGCTGCATCTCCCACATTTAAAGTTACACATCATCATCCCAGCATTAGATGGCTGTTGATGGGACCCCTTCTCCAAGATCTCTTTGAAGGATTTGCCCTTCTGAAACACAAACCTGGAGACACCACCCATCTTACTTTCTACATTCTTGTCTAACTGTAAGATGGCCCCGTTTTTCTTTACCATCCACTTGAACCAATCTGAATCCTGGTTGTAAATAGTGATAAATAATAAACCTTCACCTTCATTTTTTAATTCTACTTTATCAATATTGACTGCCAATTGATTAGAAACTTGCCCAACAACCTCTACCAGGATCACCTTATACATACCATTATTCCTTTTCCGAATGATTTATTCCCTAACATCCATACATAGGGTCTCTGGATAGCCCCGTCTTTTAAACATAGTGATCATAAATTCCAGTTCTGTACAGAACTCCTGGTCATTACTGACCATCCTGGCTGCCTCACCATCTGACCCTTAACAATGGACCTTTTCTGATGGTGAGGGTTCCAGCTGTTGTAATCCAAATATGAATTGGAAAAGGTGATTTTTCTATAGATGCTGGATTTCAAAATTTCATTTCCCTATCTATTGTCAGTTTGATATCTAAATATGTTATTTCTGCACTGTAATGATAAGTAAAATTTAAAAAGTCCACTGTGCTATTAATGTAGTTCAAAAATGCCTTCAACCGCTCACAATTTCCTTCCCAGATGATAAAAATATCATCCAGGAAATGTGTGTATTGTTTAATGTACTTGTTATGGGCACTTTGAAATACATATTCCTCTTCCCAAAAGGACATTATGTAATTGGCATAAATGGGGCACAAGCAGCCCCCATCACTACACCAGTAACTTGTTTGTAAAAATACCCTTTGAAATACAAGAAATTATTGTATAATACTGCTTCCATCAGGGTTATAAATACGTTCACTTGGTCTTGATCATACCGACCCGTCTTTATCAGTTGACACTCTAACCAACTTAATCCAATTTCATGTGGAATAACTGAAAATAGATTACAAACGTCAATTGTAACTAACATGGTGTTATCAGTTATCAGTAATAGTTACTGTATTTAATTTTCCTAAAAAATTCCAAGAATCCTTGGTAATGTATCCAAAGGTACCTACACCTTTTTGCATATAATAATCCAGATACTAACTCATGAAGCATGTCTTGCTTCATTTGCCATCCACTATAGGCCTGAATTTAACATCTTCAATGCCTTTATGCAATTTGGGAATCCCAAATATCCTGCTTACTACTGGATTGGGATTCCTCAATAAATCACATTCTATTTCAGTTATTTGCCCTGAAAAAGCATATCTTCAATCATTAGATCAACCTTCATATATGTCACATTAATTTTCTTAATGCTACTTTCCTCATCATTGTCTTCAATTAACATACTTATCATAGTATCATATAATCATTTTTGTCAGCCACCACAGCACCATTACCTTTATCAGGTCTCCTTATATGCACCCCCTTTGTTGTCAGCTAACACACTTAATAACTTGTATTCATTCAAGGCCAAATTAGTGTACCCATCATTTTTTGATAAAATATTCCCTTATATCTAACTCACAAGTTTTTTTCAAATAGACCAACCATTTGATTGGTTGGGGGATTAAATTTATTGGGTCTGACCAAACACTTTGTTCATAATTGGTCCCTTTGTTTGGAAACCACATTCTATTATTCATTTTGCGTGCAAATAGTTTCAAATCAGTTAGCATTGTTGATAGTGTTCCCTTTCTACATGGCACAAATGTGAAACCTTTTGATAGCAAATTTGCATTCCCAGTATTCAGTTTCATCTTTGAATAATTGTATACTTTATAATCACCGAAAGTGTTTGTAATTATTTCTGGATTTTTCAAAACATTAAAATTAAACATTTCTTGATTTTCTTCAGAAATCTCATTTGATGTCACACTTTCAATATTAATCATATTCTCAGATGCTGGGCTTGTGCCCCCAAAAAGTAAACCACTTGGCTGATCTACCATATCTTGTGCCTGTAAAAACTCTACTTTGTGGTTAAATTGACTGCCCCTCTCCCATTTCTGTTTTGATCCATATTTGACAAAATCGAATCATTACCCAAACAATTGTTTTCTGTTTCAACCCCAGTAGTTGTTAAAAACATTGTGCTGTTGAATAATGAAGGCTCTACTCCTTCATCTAACTGAATACCCCCACCCCTATTTTTGCTTGAATCAATATTGGGCAAAATTACTTCATTCCGCAACTATTCACTTCTCACTTCAAACATTTTAGATGTTGAGTAAACACTTAACTCCAATAAACTTTCATTTAAAATTATGGAACTGTTTGAATCATAATTTAACAAACAATTACTACTACTTCCAATGACTAATAAATTCATTACATTTAAGCGCTCAAACATTACGACACATTAGGTTCTGAATTCTCATTAAGAACCCACTGATTAATTGTTTCAAAGTTACAGTCAAACTTATTTTTTGTCCTAATCAAACCAATGTTGATGTCAGTTAATATGGCCGCCGCAAAGGCATACTAATGACCATGTTATACAAACTTTTGTTGTAAGCGTCTTTGATAGTCAAGCTTGTTAACTTGTCAAGCCTGTCCTTACATACTGGATTAGTTTAGGTTAGTATTTCTATTTGGGCTGTCATATTTATTACTTTAGAATTACAATTTTCATATGCATGCGTTAAATGAAATGATAATAGTGTTATGAATTTTATATTTATATAAAACAAAATATTCAAAGTATTTTATCAATAATTTTATTTATATAAATAATATGTTGAATGTATTTTTAGTACATTTTAAGAGAATATGGTCATGTTGCTTTAAATAATTTGGAGGGAAATTAATTGGTGTACTGGGTGGATACACATAAAAAAGGAATGTAAGTGAGTTTTTAACTGTTCTGATGAAGTCCCGTTGTGGGGACAAAACCTAGGTCAACAACTTTGTGGATTATCTACTTTTACAATAAAGTGTGGACTGGTTTACTGTTACAAATTTGTGGACATTCTACTTTCATAATAGAACGTGGATTGATTGCTGTTCTCCAGGTGCTACTCTTCTAAACCCTCCCCATCCTGCCTCTACTCTCTTCTTCACCTCTTCCTCATACTCATCATTACTCTGAGCTGTTGATCCCAAGTATTTAAACTCACCCACCTTTGCAAACTCATCCCCACCATTCCTCTATCCTCCCTCCCATGCATTTATATACAGTCTGTCTTAGTCCTGCTGACCATCATTCCTCTCTAGGGTCTCCTCAACCTGTTTCCTGCTCTCAATACAGATCATAATGTCATCTGCAAACATCACAGTCAATGGGGACCCCTGTCTAATCTTGTCTGTCAACCTGTCCAGCACCACTGTAAATTAGAAAGGGCTCAGAGCTGATCCCTGATGTAATCCCACCTCCACCTTAAACACACCTGTCACTCCCACTGCAGAACTCACTGCTGTCACATTACCCTTGTACACATCCTGTAACACTCTTTCAGATTCCTCTGCCACTCCTGACTTCCTCATACAATACCACAACACCTCTCTAGGTGCCCTGTCATATGCTTTCTCTAAGTCCACAAAGACACAAAGCAACCACTTCCGACCTTCTCTATACTTCCTCATCAACACTCTCAGTGCAAACATCACAGCTCTTTCCTGCCATGAAACCATACAGCTGATCACTAATCCTCACCTCCCTTCTTAACCTAGCTTCCACTCCTCTTTTACATAACTCCATGTTGTGACTGATCCCTCTGTAGTTACTACAGCTCTGCACATCACCCTTAGTCTTATAATCGGTACCCAAACATGTTTTCTTCACTCCTCACGCATCCTCTCAGTTTCCAAGATTACATTAAGCAATCTGGTTAAAAAGACCAATGCCATTTCTCCTAAACACCTCCATGCTTCCACAGGTATGTCATCTGGACCAACAGCCTTTCCATTCTTAATCCTCTTGATACCTATCCTTACTTCCTCCTTGCTAATCTATTGCACTTCCTGATTCATCATACCCAAATCATCCAACCTTCTCTCTCTCATTCTCTTCATCCGACACCCCCTCAAAGTACTTTTTCCTTCTGCTCAACACACTCTCCTCGCTTGTGAGTATGTTTCCCTCATTATCCTTTATCACCCTTATCTGCTGCACATCCTTCCTAGCTTGGTCCCTCTGTCTAGCCAATTGGTACACGTCCTATTCTCCATCCTTAGTGTCCAACCTTACATACAACCATTCATACACCTCATCCTTAGCCTTCACCACCTCTCTCTTTGCCATGCAACTCATCTCCTCATACTCCTGCCTACTTTCTTCATCTCTCTGACAATCCCACTTCTTCTTAGGTTCATAGGTAGGTACTAGGCTATTTGCCCCAGGGCCTATATAAGCCTATCCAAAAAGTTACCCTGGCTTTCACTACACAAGAAAATTATTTTCTTGTGCCCTTGTCGAGCAGAGCCACAGAGGTGATCCCCAGGGTGAATTTCCTATTTCCCATCCAATCATCAAGATTTTTCTTGAAGAGTGCTAATGAGGAGCTTTGTTTGCTAGAGATAGATAGTTTGTTCCAGAGTATGGGGAGTCTCTGGGACAGGAATCTATCCTTCCAGCATGTTCTGTTTATTGTGGTGACAAGGTTTAGGTCCCTAGAGCATGTAGCTCAGAGGGATTTGGATTTCTTTAAGTGGAGCATGTCCAACAGCTCTGGGTTTGACATATCTTTGTATGTTAGGCAGAGATCACCTCTGAGTAGGTGATATGCAATGGAGTAAAGCTAGAAGTTTTTGAGACAGTCTGCGTAGGGCATCCGTTTGAGACCAGTAATCCTCTTTATGAAGTATTTCTGCGGCCTTTCCAGTTGTTGTAGATGTCTTGTGGGGTACATACCAAAAATTGTCATTGTACTCTATAATGTGTCTAATGAGCGATGAGCAGAGGGGAACAAAGGCCTCTTTTTTCCTGGATGAGAAACCTTTTGTGATGAGGTGTGCCACATAGAAGGATTTCCTGACTACTGTGGCAATGTGATTATCAAAGGAGAGACTACTGTCCACCTGTGTCCCAAGGTTTCTTATCACACTTTCAGTGTTAAGTAGACTACCACCTATGTGGTAGCTCATGGGTACAGAGGTTTTACCAAAGGGGATGACAATGCACTTTTTGGCATTGAGTTTGAGGCCATGGCTTTGACACCTGGCATCTGTCTCATTGAGGCCTTTTTGTAGGATGTCCACTTCATTAGGAGTTTTGATTATAGCTCTTAGTTTGCAGTCATCTGCAAACTTTGTTAGCCAAAGACCTTCTGTGTTAGCCTGTACTTCAGAAAAGTAGATTCCAAACAGGAGAGGGCCCAGGACTGAACCCTGTAGTACTCCACTTGTCACTGGTCTGAAGTCAGATTTGGAGTCTGCTACTTTCACAGTGTGGGTTCTGTCAGTGAGCCAGTTGGCAACCCATCTTGTGACATAGGGATTTATACCTAGTTTAGTGAGTTTATCTATAATTCCAGAGTGGGGGATGGTGTCAAAAGCCTTGGCGAGCTCTAGATAGACTGTGTGAAACACCTTGCCCTCATCTATGGCTATGGTGACTGCTTCAAAGACGTCTATAGGTTTAGGAGACATGATCTGCCTTTTGCAAACCCAAACTGGGTGGGGTCCAGAGTTTGGGGATTGCCAATGTCTTTGTTTATAAGTTCCAGGATGATACATTCCATGGCCTTGCAGACCAGGCTCATCAGGGTAATGGGGCAATAGTTCCCGGGGTTCATGGAGGCTCCCCCTTTGTGGAGTGGGATAACTGTCACTGTGCACCATTCAGTCGGCACAAAGCCTGAGGTGAGGCTATGATTGAACATGGTACTTAGGTGGGGTGCCAGTTCATTTTGTAGTTCATGCAGAATGCAACCTGGGATGTTGTCATGTCCCATGGATGCTGTGTTCTTGGCTTTGGAGAGTGTTTTTTTATCTGGGCAGCCATGATTACAGGAACTTTGCATTCTTCCGGTATAGAGATGGGCACTTTAGGTGGTGAGAGGGAGGGTAAAGTTAGCACTGAACCTGTCTGCCAGGATGTTGGCAATATTAGTTGGCTCTGTATATTTAGTGCCATGGTGCTGTAACTCAGAGCAGATCTGAGTGTTGCCATTGAGATTCTTGACATAGCTATAGAATGCTTTGTGGTTGCCTTTAGAATCAGTGGTGATTTTGTTTTTGTAACTAGCTTTGGAGGATTTTATGAGGGATTTCAACTTCTTACTGAGGCTGACCAGAGAGTTCCTCCAATCATGGGATTTTATCTTTTTAGCAACAGTTTCTTTCTTCTGTTGTAGAGTTTGTTTATGGCAGGGGACCACCAGATTGGCTTCCTTTTTTTGGAGGATAGCATCTTGGTTCTGTTTAGGGATAGCACGATCTATGCACTCATGTAAGTGCTTATAAATTGCATTTGTGTAGGATTCAGCAGTCATACCTCTATTGTCCATCTGCATGGGTGTCTTGAAGTTTGCCACTTCTGTCTTAAGAAGTGTGAAGTTGGCTTTGGAGAATTTTTTTATGGTGGTTTCCCTAAAGGGGGTAGTGGCGTAATGTGGATGTCTAGGGTGATTAGCATGTGGTCAGATCTGACCAATGAGGAATTGACCTCTGGTGTGGAACACTGGTCGCCCATGTTGGTAATGACCAGGTCTAGGATATTGCTGCCCCTGGTGGAGGTGTGGATAAGCTGATCCAAGGCACTGGAATTTATGACTTTCAGAAAATGTTGAGCAAATTCCACCAACTTCTTTCTCTGTATACTCCCCTGTACTTCCTCAGTCCACCACCAGGTCTCCTTGTCCTCCTTCCTCTGTCCAGATGTCATACCAAGCACCTTTCTAGTCATCTTCCTACTGCAATAGTTATCCAGATATTTAGTAACTCTTCATTGCCACCCACTGCCTGTCTTAACTCTTCCCTGAACTCAGCCTCACAATCACCCTTTTTCAGTTTCCACCATTTGAACCTTGGTGCTGCTATCACACTCCTCCTCCTATTCTTGATCACCAACATCATGTCATAGAGCAACATTCCATGCTGCCTAACTACTTTCCCCTGTCACCACTTTACAGTCTCCAATCTTCTTCAAACATGCCCTTCTGCATGGAGATAATCCACCTGTGTGCATCTACCTCCACTCTTGTATGTCACCCTATGCTCTTCTGTCTCAGTAGAATACATATTCACCACAGCCATGTCCATCCTTTTTGCAAACTACACCACCATCTCACCTTCTGCATTCCATTGCTTAACACCATGCCTACCCATCACTTCTGCATTCCCTCTCTTCCCTTCACCAACATGTCCATTGAATTCTGCTCCAATCACCACTCTCTCACCCTTGGGTACAGTCATCACCACGTTATCCAACTCACTCCAAGGTTGTCTGTCTCATCTATTGCACACACAACTAGCAGAGCATATGCACTAACAACAGTCATCATTATGCCATCAGTTCATAAACATCACTCTATCCAACACTCTTTTCCCCTCCAAAAATACTGTTGGCATACTGTTCCTTCAGGATAATCCCTACACTATTTCCCCTCTCATCCACACCATGATAAAACTATTTGGACCCAATTCCAATACACCTAGCCTTACCTCCCTTACATCTGGTGTCTTGCACACACAATATATCAACCTTCCTTCTGTCCATCATATCAGCTAGCTCTGTCCCCATGCCAGTCATACTGCCAACATGAAAAGTTCCTACCCTCACTACCACACTCCTATCCTTTCTCCTCTCTTCCTGCCATATCAGCATCAGACATCCTCCAGGGTATGTCTGTGAATGCAAAAGCTACTGTGCTATCAAATGGCTTAAGTGTGTTACAGCAATATTAAGAAAGTGTCACTAGTCTTGGCCCATCGCCCACCATGTATGTGTGTCATCCTCCAGATGTCCTGCTCTAACAGGTTGACAGGAATGACTGAGCAGTGAGAGTGTAAATACAGTGTGTCATACTGACATAGAACAGAAATGTATATCAGGTATTACCTGTGCACATGTATGTATGAATAGTTGTACCTGGCTGCCCCATAGCAACATATATGGGATGCAAAATGTCAAGTAAATAAGCTGTACATGTTGTACACATGTGCAATCTCAGTTTCTGTGCATCCAACAGAGTTAGATTTCTACAGCTACTGGTTGTTGCATTTCCCTGACACACACATGGGTACTAGAATAAGCATGATTATCAGGTTGAAATTGGAGAGGTGTCCAACTGTGTTATGATCTTGTGTCCATGTCCACTACAAACAGCTATATGACCACTGACATATCTGTATGGACTCAGCAATACCTTACCTGCAAAACATGTCTCCACCAAGGTAGGGTAATCCCCTTTGCTGCACAGCAGCAATACACAAACCATGTTATTGGTCACTATATTGCCTATACAGGCCAATGTAGGAGCAGGCACCAACTTGGCAGCAAGTCAACCTACATCTGAACAAGCATATAAGGTCACAGGTGGATTGCTGTAAGGCTAACTGTGACTACAAATTGGACACATCCACCAAGGGCAATCACAAGGCTGTCTTCACATATGTCTGCAATCTCAGAGGCAACAACCCAACCCACCCTGTAATGGTGGTCAATCACACCACATACACACACACCATAGCTATAGCCAATCTGCTGTAGACAGGTTTAGGGCAAACATCACCCCCCACCAGCTCACCATCAGTGTAGGGGATATGCACAGCACCTGCACCCCTCCCTTCATCATCAGGGAGCAGGTGCATACTACCTAATCAATGTCAACAAAAGCAAGTCTCCATGGGACATGAGAACATTCCTGTCTGCATTATACATGAACTCAGGCATATGCTTCCAACTCCATTACACACTGTATACGAGCAAAGCCTGAGCACCTCTGACATCCCATCTGCAAGGGAGATGGCCACTGTCATCCCCCTACACAAAAGAGTATGATGAATGGTGGTTTATGCAATGTACTGGCCCTCATTGGGGAAACATGACACATCAGGACCAGGAGTGCAACGCAGGTTCATACTGTGCAGATTGAGGACAGTGGTATGATGTGATTGTAAGTGGTGGCTAATGATAGGCGATATTGATGTGCTGGCTCTGTAAATAGCTCTGTAAATAACTCTGGGCAATGTCTGAGGTCTTGTGATGTGTTTCCCTGTTTATGTCTTCCAGGTGCCATGCAGTGTCAGCCGACATATACTGCAGAAGAGACTGCAGCTATTACTGAAGCAATAATACAGCACCATGTGGTGCTGTTCAGCTGGAGCAACCAAAATCTGCAGGAGCGGACTGCCTGTGGGATGACCTTGTCCACAGAGTGAACACCTTGGGCCACCATGGCCACACATACGATCAGGTCAGGCATCAGGCAACTGACCTGATATGTTGTGAATGGCAAAGGGCTATTGCCGTGGCCAGGGACCATACTGATACAGGTGGGGGTCCAGCCACACAGGCCCCACTTACAGCAACAGAGGAGCTCCTTGCCAACCTTGGGGCAGCCCCCACACAACAGCCAACACATGAAACACCAGTCGTGGAGGTGGGTGGCACCCAGGCAACAGGCGAGGAGTGTCCAGGTAAGGCCACAATGCACATAAATTTAATCATGTAGCAGTCATACTGTCTTCAATAGAGTATCTAGATGCATTTGTCAGTTCAAACTGCATTTCTGAGTGGGGTTTTGTATTGCACACAGGTGCAGATCTTTGGTGAGGGACAGCAAATTGTGTACTATCATAGCTTGTACTGTACCTGTGCAGACACATAGCATTCATCGTGTACCAATGCCAAATGTGAGTCTGCTGACAATACCACTCACCCACAACTATGTAGGTCCCTCTGGTCTGCATGTGGGACAGTAGCCTGAAGCCGGTGAGTATGGGATTTTTCTGTTGTGGCTCACCACTACTGCAGGCATGTTAAGGTCATGCATGTGATCATGCCCACAACCATTACTTTCAGCTATTTTGCATTATCTGCATGTTCACTTGTGGTGGGGTTAACTGCATTGCATCACAGTGCTCATCACAGGGGCCTATTTGCAGGAGATGTCACATATCTATAGCATACCCCACAACCTGTCATTGCAAGAAATCTGTATAAAGACTGACAAAATTGGTGGACAAAATCCCAAAACTAGGGACATGTGTTATAAATTAGTGTTATACATATAAATGATGTACACACACCTGTTAGAATGCCAGGTGTTTCTGAAATACAAAAATGAGAGCACAATAACACATTTCTGAACTCTTCCAACCTTTTATGTGACCTATAACCAGTACAATTCAATTGTAAAACAAACAAATCTGTTAGGGAACAATTATGGCACATAAACAACTTACAAGATGCTAGATGCATACATGTGCATAGGCTGAAGCTAATACTGTGTTGAAGCAGCTTTCTGTATTATTACAGCATTACGTCTTCTTGGGTGCACACCTGCCATCAATTACAGAGACTCTTTTATTAACTGCAAATAATGGTCAGCTGTCCTACAGGATTATCCTAAATTTACTCAGTTGCCTGCTACAGCAACAGCCATAGTTCACATACAGCTTATGAAGCAGCAAAGGGATCTGATTTGTGAAAGATGTCAGCCCAGAAAAGGGTACACACACATTTCCATGGTATTGCATATACCATGGGACACAGTGAAGATAGTCATCAAATGGTGGTGGAAATGGTGGTGGAAATATGGGGCAACAGTGACATTGCAAAGAACTGGACATCCTTCCAAATGTGTGTAAAAGACAAGACCCAAACAGGTTAGAGAGACTGCCAGGTGACAGCTACACTACAGGGGTTGCAGGAATCACTGGCAAATACCATTTGTGTACTACGTGTGACAACAATCTCCTGTATTCTCCACATGTCTGGCCTATGGGGTGGGTTTGGAAGGTGGAACAGCATCTAGGTCTGGTGAATATCTCCAGAAAAATACATCAGGTCCCCAATAGCATGTGGGGAAATGTGTTATGGTGTAATGAGACCAAGGTTGCACCTTTTGGCCATAATACCAAAGGGTTTGTTTGGCACAAGGACAACATTGTGCATCACCAAAAGAACACCATCCCCATGGTGAAACATGGTGGTGGCAGTGTCCTGCGTTGGGGTTGCTGTTCATAAGCTGGAAGTGGGCCTGTAGCCAAGATAGAGGGGATTAGAAACAGTTCAAATTACCAGTCCCTTTTGGTCCAAAATCGTCATGTGTCTGCTAGAAAGCTGTGGATGGAGAGGACTTACACCTCTCCACACAACACTGACCCATACCATACATCAAAATCCATAAAAAAATCTATTCACCAGAAGACAGCTGATGCTTTGGAATGGCCCAGCCACAGTCCACACATACATCCAATGGAGAATCTGTGAGGTGCCTTTAACAATCTGACAGAGTTGGAGGGCTTCTGCAAGGGAGAGTGTACAAATATTGCTAAGTCAAGATGTGCCCTGCTGATACACACCTTCCCAAGAGGACTGACTGCTGTTATGAAATTAAAAGGTGCTTTAACAAAGCAATAGTTTATGGGTGTACACAATCATGCAACCAGCCTATTGTACATATTTCAACCTCTACATGTTACCCCTAACCAATGTGTTTGTTCTTTAATTGGATTTCACAGGTTATAGATCACATTAAAGGTGGGAAATGTTATCACATGATTTCTGTGGTCTCATGTTATATATCAGACAAACCTAGCATGTTAACAAGGGGGTCTACTCTCATAAGATCTGCTGTAAGCTTAGGAGGTTGTTAGTGTAACCGGTTCTGTTTTCAGATACTTGTACTGCAGGTTTTGAAGTGTGAGGCTCAAAATATGTCATTAAATAGTTCAGCAACACTCTGCACAGTTGAGAGGTATGTTTTGTAGGAGTTGCCGCTGTGCTATACAGGTGAACAGCAATTATGTGTACATGGGTGCAGTGTGTGCTATTTGAAGGCCCATCACCTACAGACACTACTCACATATCACAGAGGTGTATATAAGTAGTACCATTAAGTCAAAAGGACTGCACTGCATGATGTTGAGGGCCTGTCCAGGGTGTGTATGTAGTGTTCTGACTGTGTTGTGCATGTCACCAGCTGGCTTTTGTGAGGTCTGGTAATGCCTGTCTGCCAGCTCACCTGTATGTGTGTGCACGTGTAGCAGCAAATGGTATAGTGCAGGTATTAATTTCCATATGTTGTCTTTCCCCCACAGGTGGTCATGGTCCCTCCTGCTCAGTATCTGATGTCACTGTCTATGCAGACTCTGGAAATGATGATGGTCATATTCAGGCACAGGTGGTTTTGTCAGGGGCTGAATCTGTGCCATCAATTGGCATCCCACAGTCATCCACAATGTCCCCGCACACAGCCACAATGCCCACACATGGCCCATCCCTAGCAGGCACAGATGGACAGTTGGGAGGTGGTGGCATGGAACAGGCTAGTGTGGTGACTATGGCAGGTGTGAGTGCAAACACTGTCCATAGCCAGAGTGCAGGTGAGGTCCCACATAGGCAGATGGACAGGGGTGCTCGCAGGAGGACTGCTGCTCATTAAGCTGCTGTTGTAAGTGCCACAGCAGTTGTCACCAGAGGCATGTTTCAGGCTGTCATGGATGCACAGGCACATAGTGAATGCACCAGACAAATACTCAGGTTGGTGGATGCAACTGTTCCTGCTTTACATGGCAATATACATGACTTTGTTGAGGCTACACACCAAAATACTGATGTCATGAATAGATGGTGGGGCGAGACCTTGGCATTCCTCGACCGTGGCATGTCTGTGATAATGCATGTGGTGAGCGATGGGCATAAGCCACATGGATGTAGGTCAGCACCAACATCAGCTGAGAGTCTACGGGGCCATGCACCATCACACTCCCATACTGGCAGTGACACCAGCACTACCAAAAGTGGGTTACTGTCCATATCACAACAGACCAGGCCAAGGGCACAGGGTTCTATTCCAGTCCCATCAGGGATACGGATCCAGCAGACAGCAGTCACCATCAGGAAGCAGTACTGCATCTGGCATTGGGCTAGTGGTGACAGTGAGACCTCTGGTAGGACCAGTTCACATGTCCGTGGTCAGAGATGGTAAACTGGGCACCCTGCCATGTATGGTCCACAACTGTCCAACATACCACTGTGTAGGGTAGCCACATGGTGTGACTGTGTGCATATATACACACACACACATCTGTGCCACAAGCAGGTCACCTCCAGACACACACAGCACCTCTGCACACCCCATCTATAGGATACCCCTCCAAACACATGCATATGGATGTCAACCGTATAGCCCAGTCTAGGCCTCTGGGAAACCCACAACACACCCTGTGCATATGATGATACCTGTGCCATATCCCTGTCATCCATACTATCGATGCAGGGAAATGTTAATATGGGTCTGATGCACAGGGTGAATATAATACAGTGTAGCTATGTAATACAGTGTAAGGTGCTGTCTGCTTGCATTTGTTATGGGTACACATAAAGGTGTATGTACCTTTTTAGCCATGATGTATTATTGCTGTTATTAGCATAGATTGACTGTAGTCTGACATGCTGTATTCTGTTTATGTTCCAGGTGTCTGTGTGTCTGCAGGCTGTGGCCCTGCAGACATTACCAGCATGGAGTATGGAAGAGTGGAACTACACCAACCATTTCATAGCCAAGGTACAGCTTTATATGTATGTTTCCCAGGTGTGTATGCATTCAACAGTGTGTGATGGACACTGTTGTCAGACAGTGTGACCTTGCGTACATACCCCTTGTCACAGACAGGTAGCCTTCAAGCATTTGACCTCAGTGTTGTGTAGTACCACAGGCTCATACATATGGAACAGGTTACAGGACTACTGTCAGTAGTTTCCTCACAAGCCTAGCTATGAGATTGACGTGAACAGATTCAAGTGTCATCACCTGTTGCCCCTGCCATTTCTTTCCCATATACTCAACCCTGATGCAGTTAGTGAGGGCATGCATGGTACTGTGTATAACAGGTTTGTGGTATGTATTCCTGGGTTCACAGGGTGGAACAGGGTGAGAAAATGATATATCCTTTGCATACACACAGTAAAGCTTGACACAGGGGATGTGCATACAGTAACAAAAACACAGTTGACAATAGACAGATTTGTAAACATACATATCCTCTTTAATGTACTATAGTGCTACATAGAAGGGAAAAAACAATGTGCACACTGCTGCCCAAAGGTTCTCACCAAGAAGGCTGGAAATGATAAATGATGAAACACAAGCTATAACCACCACAGCTCTGAAATCCGGGATAAAATTTTTATTGATAAAAACAAACAGATAAGCGTTTTTGCATGAACAACTCACGCTTCATCAGATCTCACAGTAGAAAAAAAGCACTCAGTTTAAATATCTGAACCACTTAATAATCAGGCACTTCAAATAAAATCATTAAATCACTTAATTATATAATTAACATTAAATTAACATCAAGAAAATATAAAGATACAAAAATAAAAAGCAGTAATTTTAGGGATCGTGTCTCAAGTCAAGACCACCCTGCTTTAGATTTTAAGTTTTCTCCAAGGTTCACCACCACCTGTGATAGATATGATTTACAATCACCTCTATGATATAAAAAATATGCATCTTCAAAATGCCTTGGCTAAGCATGTTTCTGTTTTTAATTCTCATAGTTTTTGCTTTATGGTGTTACAACTTGTGAGTAGAAATGAGAGAGGGGGTGATTATAATAATTCTTTGGAGTCTGTGGAATTGAAGTGGATTTTGAGGCTACGTGCCCATATTCACCCCGGACTCAATAGTCATATTAGTATAAAACCTGCACTTGAGGCACGATCCCTAAAATGACTGCTTTGTATTTTTGTATCTTTGTATTTTCTTAATGTAAATTTAATGTTAATTATATAGTTAAGTGATTTAATGATTTTATTTGAAGTGCCTGATTATTGGGTGGTTCAGATATTTAAACTGCTTTTTCTTCTGTGAGATCTGATGAAGCGTGAGGTGTTCATGCAAAAGCGCTTGTCTGTTTGTTTTTATCAATAAAAATGTTATCCTTGATTTCAGAGCTGTGGTGGTTCTAGCTTGTGTTTCATCATTTATATTGCTACATACACATGGCATGCCCCACATAGATGATATGCATTGGACATAACCCACTGCCTCTTACTAGATGTGATGTTGTGAATGCCTTCATGGATGATGAGATAACCCACCAGAACTAGCAACTGGAGTCATCTGTTGCTCCTACAAGCCTGGACAAGTGATAGGGTAACAGATGTTGTATCAGCATGATGTTTCAGTCAGGTATGATATCTGATGCTAGCATGTGTGTCAGTACACTGTGAACTATTTGACAACAATATCACATACATGGCCATTGTTAGGGGCCAGAGACCACATATGGGTTGCAAAGATCCTGATATTCCATAGACATTTGTACAGATGATTGGTATGGCCTATGCAATGGTTTAACATGCTGAATGTGAGGCAGTTGTCATTAACACACTATATAAAGTAATGCCATTGAGAGGTGGTAAACAGGCGTGGATGGGACACACATCAAACTGGTATAACCCACACTAGATATGATTCTCACAAACACAGTTGCCAGTATTGGGATTAGAACCTCTACCCAGCTAGTTATTTCTACTATAGTTTTGCGCAGTTATCAGATGCACTATGGAGCTTATACAAATTCACCTTGTCCCAAGGTATTCTAAGGTTAATGACACCAGCAGGCCTTGTAAAGTAGGGTGATAGGAAGTGTACAGGGTGGTACACAACTCAAAATGGTATAACCCAGACAGGATATGAGTCTAAACCCAAACATACACACACACACAGTTACCAGTATTGAGATTAGATCTAGTTATTTCTATTATAGTGTTATGCAGTTATCAGACACACCACAGAGCTTTTATGGATTCACCTTCTCCCAAGGTACTTCTAAGGTGGATGACATCAGCAGGCCTTGTAAAGTTGGGTGATGGGAAGTGTACAGGGTGGTACACAACTCAAAATTGTATAACCCACACAGGATATGAGTCTCAACCCAAACACACACACACACACACACACACACACACACACACACACACACACACACACACACACACACACACACACACACACACACACACACACACACACACACACACACACACACACACACACACACAGTTACCAGTATTGAGATTAGAACCTCTACCAATCTAGTTATTTATACTATAGTGTTACACAGTTATCAGATGCACCACAGAGCTTATATGAATTCACCTGGCTCCAAGGTAAATCTAAGGTGACTGACATCAGCAGGACTGATAAAGTAGGGCACTGGGTGGCAAACTTATCAAAATACTTCTTACAAACATACACACTTATCCATACACACATTTGCTGGATCTAAGAGTAGAACTCCTGCCTATCTAGTGATTAGTACTATAGTATTACACAGTTATCACACGGGCTATGGAGCTTAAAACTGGCCAAAGGTGCTGATGATGGGAATGACATCAGCAGGACTGATAAAGTAGGGCACTGGGTAGGAGACTTATCAAAATACTTTTTCTTACAAGCATACACACACACACACAATTATACACCCACACACACATTTGCTGGATCTGAGAGTAGAACCACTGCCTATCTACTAAGTTGTACTATAGTGTTACACAGGTATTGCATGCACTATGGAGCTTGCTGGGCTGACAACTGGCCAAAGGTGCTGATAAGGGGAATGACATCAACAGGACTGTTAAAGTGGGGCACTGGGAGGTGTCGTGGGTGGGAATGGCCTAACAAACACACACACACACACACACACACACACACACACACACACACACACACACACACACACACATACCTAGTTATTTGTACTATAGTGTTACACAGTTATCACAGTGGCACAGAGCTTATAGGGGTGATAGGTGTCCAATGGTACTTCTAAGGTGAATGACAGTAGCAGATCTTGTGAAATAGGGCAATGTGAAGTGTACTGAGTGGGAACAGTCTCTTAATACTTAGACCTATGGACACACACATAGGCAAGTGATGTGATATTATAAACCCAACCTCAGTACTATTACACAATGGGGCTCACCATTTCTGCTGGCACGTCCAACTGTTTACATCTGGTATGCCACTGTCTACAGCAAGACATTACTGTATGCCATTCAGGGTATCCATGTGTGTGACTCACTCTGTCTGTATCCCCCCTGTGTCCCCCATTTCCGCACATCTATGTGTGTATGCGTGACATATGTTATTATCAGTTGCCCATATATATGTCTGTGTATGTCATGCAACAGATGTAGATATATCACATATGGGCCACTTACAGCTAGCTGAGGGGAATCCTGCCTGATGTGTGTGTGTGTGTGTGTGTGTGTGTGTGTGTGTGTGTGTGTGTGTGTGTGTGTGTGTGTGTGTGTGGACAGTTAAGGTGTACAGAGCTGTCTGTATGTACAGATATATATACACAATACAGTCATATAGTCTGATGTTGGTTCCAACATGTCCTGTGATTCTCTAAGTGTAGGAGCATGCCCAGTGTGACCTTCTATAATTAGAGTGGAACTCCATTCCAGAGATATGTGTACTCCAGTCCAGGGTTTTATGGGCTATAGCCCTACCTCTCAGGAGTACACAGGACTTTCTTCGGGGTACTGGGTTTGTTTAGCAGACATTTTCTGGCATATCTGTAGTCTGACACTGCAATGTATTGTGTCATTAGCTAATGCCAGACATCCTCAGATCATCACAGTGCTTTACAAGAGGAATACTAGTTTTATGATGCATGGATCAATATTATGAGGACAGCTCTGTACATTCTTGCCCAACAAGGCCATTTGTGAAGTGCGGCTACAGCCAGTTGAGTGATGACGCGCTGTGTAGACAGTCCAATAACTTGGTGATATACTGGCTGGGGATCTCCAACTTGTATGGTATCTTTCTAACTTGAGATGTCAAATTCTTGTGTGCCCATACCTCTCACTTGTACATTTTTTTGCAGGTTGTCCAGGTGCATGGCTAGAGGTTTCATCCTGTCTACATTAACTTGTGTTTTTATGGCAAGCTAGTTACATATAATTGAAGAGTGATGTTACAGAATAATGACAGATGTTGCTGTTTCAGACTACATAACCCTCAGACAATTCCCTCTACTGCAAACCCCTTACTCTACCAGCTTTCTCAGTATGTAAAGGTGATATTTACAACACATGCCTATCGTTGTGCCTTTGTTCCACTTTTATTTCTGCCCTTGTCCAGAGGTCTTGCTATCAGAGTTTGGAAGTTATGTGTTGGGTACAGAGTGCATTCTACTATGCAGGCATGTCCATTATATGTAAAAGAAAACATAAGTAAAAAGGGTTATTGCAAATAACCGCTGGCAACAGTACCAAAAAGCACTATATTCACAAAAGCCTTAGCACCTTGGCTACACATCCTTCAAGATGTCCATTATATGTGTATTATATTCCACATGGCACTGTGACTTCCAGGTATGTCAGAGCAGTGAGTGTCACTCACATGCATAACAGCTGGCACTGCAGTTATCTGCACATGGTCCTGTCAAAGACAGCACTGTACCTAAGGCAGTACAAGACGACTGCCAAGAGAACATGCTGGCCAGATCCTGACAGTATTAACCACACATACACATAGTTCATTGACACCTGCATATTGTGGACAGGAAACATGTTTTCATGTGCATTGGTAGAGCCCTGCCAATGTGTGCTATGCTGCTATTTCCCTGCAAACATACATGTTACTGCATTTCTGTGGCTATATGGGGGGGGGCACACCTGTCGACTGTACACATTTGCACAGACTGTGCTATTTGCCTTATATTTTGGTTCCATTTACCATACTATTGTGCCCTGTCTTGGAGACTCGAGGCATATTAGTAAAAAGCACAGGTCAGGTTGTAATGGCATACATTTGAGTTTCAGACTTCTTACTCTTCATAGACTTACTGCAACTGTGAGTCCTGCTGTGCTATCACTGTGTGAATCTGTAGGGGGTGATTCAACATTGCCGCCATTTGCGCACCTTTACCAGATATTCCTCTGTGGTTTTCTACAGCTGACTTGCTGTGTGGGTGTAACAGGTGGGTATGGGACCCCCACACTGACATGCATGCCAGTAAGCTATGATCCCCCAGTTAGTTGTCTCCACACATATACTGCAGTGGGATTTACCACCTTGGTTTCTACTGCATTGTGTGTGGAGGCCAGTTTTGTGCAGACATTTCCTGGTGTCTCACATAGCTGTCAGTTGTCTGCTGCTATCCCAGTAGGCCACCCCATTCCCTTGCATGCATGCAGCATTACCATAGATATGCTAGGAAAACATATTAATCCATTCATGCATCCATTCATGCATTGTTAAGAAGACTGGCTCACCTTGGACTTGTGGCTGTTGTGAAGACAGTGCTTGAGGGCTGTTTATGTTGGATGCACACAGTACACTGCCTATACATGGTAAGTTACAGGTAATGTGATGTGTGTGTCATCCATTTTATTGTGTGTGTGAGTCAAAGTGAGGTTTCAGTCCCTACAGTGTCAGTGTGTGTGCTATGCTTTGCCAAGTCCTGAGCATACTGGGAATGCCTCTGTCTGCCTACAGGAGCAGGCTCAGGGGCCTCCTCCTCCTCTGAGTCCCTCTGTGCCTGTGGGGACCTTGGTAATGGTGGTGGTGGGCTATGTGGCCCTTCCCCATGCTGTTCTTGCTGCAGCTGTTTCCACAGGATCATATTGTGCAGCATAGCACATACTATGAACATGTGTGCACATGTGGATGGAGAGTACTGCAAGGATCCACCAGAAATGTCAAGGCAGTGGAACCATGACTTGAGCATCCCAAACACACACCCTATAATGCTCCTGGTTTGTGTGTGCACCTCATTATAGCATTCTTGTGTGTGTGTGTGTGTGTGTGTGTGTGTGTGTGTGTGTGTGTGTGTGTGTGTGTGTGTGTGTGTGTGTGTGTGTGTGTGTGTGTGTGTGTGTGTGTGTGTGTGTGTGTGTGTGTGTGTGTGTGTGTGTGTGTGTGTGTGTGTGTGTGCATTTCTGGTGGGTGTCATCATCCATGGCTCTAGTGCATAGCCAGCATCGCCCACCAGATGGCCATATGGGATGCCCCCACTGGCAGATGCCTGGTACAGCTGCGATGAATGCCAGATGTTGTGATAGCTTCCAGTGCTGCCAGCACACACATTCATGATAATGCCCTGGACATTGCACATGACCTGGCATTGATGGAGGGGAATCTCTTGTGGTTTATGTAGGCCCTACCTTGTTCACCATGTGGTGCTTTGATGTGAATGTGCGTGCAGTCTATTGCACCCAGTACCTTCGGGTATTCGGCTACAGAGTGGAAGAGACACATATTGCTGGTCCTCTCCTCACAGGTGTTCGGGAAGTAAATGTGCTCACCAGCATGTTGTAGCATGGCATCCAGGAACTGGTGGACTTCCCTGGATGCAGATGCCTGTGAGACCCCCATGAAGTCCACAGTAGGTCTTTGGAAAGTATCTGTAGCTAGAATTCTTAAGGCTATACATACGTTGGTATCCACTGTAATGGGTTCCCCTCTGTTGTCTCTAGGACTGAGTTGAGGCCAGCACAACTCAGTGATTTGCTGAAGTATGTCTCTGTCCACCCTGTGGCACTCTACTATCTCCAGATCATGTAGCCCCTGGCAAGTTACCCTGGGTCTGAACACTCTTATCCTGGGTCTGTGGTGGTTGTCAGCATTATTCTCCTCACCGCCCTCAGCCTCTAGCACATACTGATGGATCAAAGCAATGGCAGCCCCTAACATTTTCCAGTTAAAATTCCCCCACATGTGTATACCAATGTTGCAGAGTTTGTGAGGAATAAACAGACTGTAAGGTGTTTCCATAGTTTATACTGTTGTGCTGCAGATGCTGTCTGTACGATTGGCTGAATATGATACATTCCACCTGCTAGCTATGTAATTTGTACTTGATTGCTGTTATTCCACTATTTCCCTTTTTTTTAATTTTCATTTTCCCGTTCCCATTTCCTCCCCTTTTAAGCCCCGAGGCAAGCCATGCAAACACAGTGCCCAAATGTAAACATTCCTGCTATTTCTGGGGGGAGGGGGTTGTTTGTTTTGGACCCGGTGTGCACTGCACAAACCAGTCTAGCAAATGTAAACACAAAGAAATGGCTCTCCCTGGACGCGAACACGCTTTTCATTTCTTGGAATAAGTCAGTCCAGCCTCAGACACATCCCCTTGCTTAGCTATGCTTAGCTAAGCTTATCTAGGAGCCGTGGATATGCAGTGTGCTTGCACCAAGCATGACACATGCCCTTTTCATGTATGCTGCTCCTCCTGTTTGCATGATTGTGTTATAGCACCTACACAGTTAGGTGCACTTTGGCATTTAGAATATTTTTGTGATTCAGCAAATTTCCCCTCATTTGCATACCCCACTGCCTTAGTCCCTAGTTACTGCACTACCCCGGAGCCTTTCCCCTTGACAACCACTGTTCCCTGGTATTGTTTTGATTCTGCATGCCATAGACTTTAATGGAAAAATGCAGATTTTCCTTAAAATTGAGTTTTCACATTTTCTTTTTTTCGGCAGGGTCCCGTTTGATCGGCCAAAAAAAAACTTTTATTTTTATGAAAATGAAGCAGTTTGTATGCCAATGGCCATATATTTGACCACTGGCATGCCTAAAGATTATAATACATGTTTTTATTTGAGCTGTCATGCCTCCATTTTTGTTTTTGCAGAAATGTATTTGGCTAGTAGCCAAATACATTTCTGCAACTAATACTATTCTTGCATGGTTTTCACCAGCAAATGAGGTAATTAGCATTATGCAGTGGTGTCCATGCAGGAATAGTGTTGGCAGGCTCGTGCACATCAAAATGGGAGTTTACTGGATCGCTTGAAGGCCATATTCATGCAGGAGTGGCTACACTGTTCCTGCATGGAGAATTTAGCTTACTGAATCCCAGGGAGTAAGTTTACTGAAAGTCCTGCTTACTGAAAAATAAAGGAAAGAAACAGAAATAATAGAGAACAACAGGCTCCGGTAGCAGCCATATCATCTGTCTGGATACAAGGCAATAATACCAAAATGTCATTTAAGTAACATAATGTTGAGGAATCACACCAAACTCTGTAATATGTAACGCTAGCAAAAGGTAATGTCAAATCCTCTAAGTAACAGGAACATGTGCACATTTGATTTTCTAATGGTACTAATTCCAAATTTGTAAGAGACAGCAAGTTTTCTAAAGGTACTAATTCCAGAATTATAGTAAATATATTACATATCAGTTTGGCGTTAGATACAGAATAACTTACAGCTTCAAATGGCTATTTTGTTGTTAAAGATTTTAATGTAATTCAAAGCAAGTTCAAATATATCCAAGTGCACAAACACTCACATACACACACACAAACATGCACATATATGTGTGTGTGTATGGGTGTGTGTGTGTGTGTGTGTGTGTGTGTGTGTGTGTGTGTGTGTGTGTGTGTGTGTGTGTGTGTGTGTGTGTGTGAACATACTTGTGTATTTTAGAATAAGCAAAATAATGTTGCAAAAATTGAAAAGCTGCATACAGTTTTAGTAAGTTAATACAGTTTGCCATATTTATCAACCATATTTATCAGCACTTTAAGGTGAACTTATTACTTAGCACAGATCAAGCCAGGTACCATGAACATATTGCTCTATTTGTTGATTTTCCAAGAGCAAATGCAGGCAGAAAATGTATTTTTGGAGTGCTTGGAATTTTCTTACCTAACCAGACCATGTATTCCTTCCTCCTTCGAGAATGATTCAAATGACATTAACACTGTGCTGATAGCATTTTCTGGTTTCAAATTCAACAGAACAACTAATGTGGGATTTTACAGTAAACAGTTTCAACTTCTCCAGTTTAGTCCATCACCTTCATTATTAAAAGGACTTACTAGAAGCAGTAAACATGCAAAAATGAGATAAAGCATAGACACTTGATTTAAGGTATCAACCTAACCAGTTTGAGGATTGTCCTTCTGTATTTTAGAAGGCATCAGTTTATTAAATCATATTGCTTCCTGGTTCGTTCCAGGCAGATGATATAATAGTCAAATGCAGAAACAAATTCAAATCAAAATACCTCTGAGATGTAAAAGTAAAGCTGAACAAACATTTCTCATAAAATGAATTCTGTTCTCCTCTTATAGGATTCTTCAAACTTTAAGCTATTACAAAATAGATGTACATCATGTATTTGGCATCAGAAGCTAGAACTGATCATGTGAAACAAGAGTTATTACATCAGAACAATTAATAAAAACAAACAGAAAAGTATTTGACCCTCCATTCTTGACTCAACTGTACAGAAAGCATGGTAGTTAAGTTATAGGCAGGGAAAAGTATCACTGTGGTTAAGATCTCACAGACCACAAGGAGAGTTTAAACTTCCCTTCTTGCAGTTCTGACACACTACAGATATTCTGATAGTAGGTTTACTGAAAGTCCTGTTTACTGAAAAATAAAGGAAAGAAATAGAAATAATAGAGAACAACAGGCTCTGGTAGCAGCCATATCACCTATCTGGATACAAGGCAATAATACCAAAATGTCATTTTAGTAACATGAACATGAGGAATCACACCAAACCCTGTAATATGTAACACTAGCAAAAGGTTGTTGTTTGTCTTTCGGCTTTTTTCCGGTAAGGGGTCGCAACAGCGGAACTCCGGTCCGCTAATGATTAGCAGTAGATTTTTTACAAAATGCTGAGGTGCCAGCTCGACACCCAACCTTCAATGAAGGCACACCTATTTATGCACGCATGTCTTTCGAACGCTACCCAACCGCGGGGAGGACATGCAGACTCCACACAGAAGGCACTCCCAAGCCAAGCTGAGAATCGAACGGGAGAACCTCTTGCTGTGAGGTAGCAATGCTACCACCGTACCACCACGGCATGTAACAATAGCAAAAGTTAATAATGTCAAATCCTCTGATAAGTAATTGGAACATGTGGTAATAATACTAAATCTTTTGATGAATAACTTGAAAATAAAGTAATAATGCCAAAACCTAATGCAAAACCTCCTATAAGTAGCATGAAAATAAATATTAAGCAATGTTTTCCCAGCTATGGCAATCAAGAAAGGAGACAAACTGTCAACATCTCTCAGCTGACAGAGAAATATAAAATGTTGTGTGCCGTTTAATAATGAAATTGGTATTTTAAGAGTCACACTCTAGAGTGTTAGTAATGCATGTGATGATAGCATTGTGCAATGAGGGAAAAATGGCTGCAGTGTTTAATTCAGCAAGTAAGGATAATAAAATGGATATGTGGTAGATATGTAAACAGATTAGACCAATGTGTTAATATGTTACCTGGACTGGGAGCTTTAAACAGGAATTGTGACAAGACTAGTCAAATCTCATCCTTAATTCTTGACTCTAGTGGGATATGCTTTCTCTGCAGTAATAAATAAGGATGTTATGATAAGCAGAAAGAAGGCTGTCGCAGATGTGAGTGATTGGGTTGGTGAACTATATATAGAATGTCATAATAATCAGGCACAGAGGTACTAAGTGAACTGGTAACATACCTCTTAACCTTTAGTGCAAGAAATCTGGACAAATTATAAAATAATGTTGGGACAAAGCCTCCAAAATAGGGACAGGTTTTAAAAATTGCTCTTATAAACTTACAAAGCTGCTTAAATAACAGGATTTGTGTTAGCATGCATTTTCTGAAAGATATGAAATATGAAACTCAAATGTATGTCATTATTTAGTAACTTCAATCTTCAGTGTTTTGCGAGAAAACCACAAATTCTATAAGGAACAGATCAGAAATATGAGGCAAAAATCTGGACAGTTGAGGGGAATGACTGGTAATTAGATGTAAAGGTTCTGTTTAAACTTTGCTAAAGAAATTAGGTGGTTGATTTAACCTGGTTGATTATTTAGGCTTTGAAAGGCCTATCACCTTCTTCACAAATGATATTTGTCTAATAATTGCAAATTGAGTTTTTTTTCTTTTCATTCATTTATTCTGAATTCTGAATGTTTCATTAGTTGCTTTGCTTTCATATTCAGTGGTGAATAGTTCATTAAGTAGTTAGGCCAGGTCTGTTACTGACTTGTTGCTTCATTTAACAAAGCCCAGTATACTTTTGATTTGCTTCAGTTGTACAGTGAGCAGTTGTTTCTTACTTTTCGTATCCCTACTGCCTGCCAGCCATCAACTGTCTTCAGGAAAGAAATGATCACAGAAGGACATTACCCAAGTATCTAGCAGGCTTTTTCTCTACAGCCCTGACCTCCATGCTCTGTGACAACTTGATGGTCACATGCCACAATACCAGCAATGTTATATCTGTGCATTCCCACCCATGCACAGATCCCAGCAACAAGAGTGTAGGTAGTACTGCTTGGAGTGGTATGCAGTTCCATGTCCCTCAGTACTGCTGTTGTGTCTGCAAGCCTATTTAGGAAGTTAGCAATGCAGTGCAATGGACTGCCTCATCATAACCCAGGATTGTTGGTCATTAATTCCCACCCCCACCACTCTGGTAATCCAGCAGCTGGCTCACTGATCAGGTTCACTGTCAGGTTTCATTTGGTTTCCAGTCAGAACTTTTCCACTGTGCACCACAGAGCTGACCATAAACATTTCTTTAAAATAAATGAAATGTGCAGGTGTGTAATGTATGTGTGCCTGTGCCAATGTGCATTTTTGTATTAGTGCACATCCAGGCGTGGCGTCACAAGTGAATGCATGCAGTGCAGTAGACATTATGGGAATAATTTTTCCTTTTTCTTTTCATACCAGTGTTGCTGTAATGAAATGTTAAAGACTTTGATTTTTACTAGAGAAATGAATCCCCAGATTTTTGGAGTAAGTATGGGAATATTTCTGTGACGCTGTGGATACTGAATTAACTGACCTAATAAAGTGCTAGATATTATGTCATGCTGCATTAAAGCAAGGCATATGTGTTGCTTATGAAAAATCTATCAAATCAGGAATAAATGTTATAGTCTGAGGTCTAATATAAGATCCTTGAGTAGTGAACTATTTACATGTCTGTATATTTTGCACAAATAAGAAAAGACATGCTGAGACAAAGACCCAATGAATGATTTAGTATATTTTTTCATGAATATAATAAAATATGTACATAAATTAACATGCCTATCTTAATATTTTGTATATGATTTCAGTTTTCTAATTTGTTCTTACCTCATCCTGGGGTAGACGTTTTAGTTAAGTGTGTAAGTAAATGTATACATTCTTCAGTTTGCAACTGTAGCATATAAATTCTGCTTCATTAACAAGTCATAAATATTATATGGTGTTATGTCACTTGGTATCTGTAGATGTGGCATTTCTCTTGAAATAGGTTGTGGCGATTGGGGAGAGATGGACAAAGGCTGCCAGCCTAGTCAAATAGAATTTGATACATAATTCTATCAACTGTATAAATAAATGTAAAATATAGGCTTGTGTTTTTAAATGTAAGAAAACACTGTAAAATGTGAACTTCAAGATTGTTGCAACATTGCCATCTGCTGTAAGGATAACCAAGCCAAGTATTTCAAATGTGTCTTTTTAAGTTGAAAAGATCTCATGAATCTCTTTAATGTTTTACAATTCAGCTCCAGTGCGGCTGGATAAAGGTTTCATGCCCGTTGTTTTAAGGCTAAAGTTTATGACCAGAATTGAGATGTGGAAGGTGCTTTATTGCTCTAGTTTCTGTTAGAATATACATGTGAAATGTCTTCTATTGTTGTAAGTTTCTGTGCAGGTGTTAGATTGCTAAATAATGCAGTTTGTTTGCCTGGGAAGTGTCAAAAATGATGTAATTTGGGGAGGGAACCAGCAAAGATGTTTGTTAGTAATGTTTAAATACTATTTCTCAGAATAGACTGGAAGCATTTTGACTTTGGACATCTAACTTATCAGCACTCTGCCTTGTGCTCACATGTAAGTTTTAGTACTGTGATTTCTTGTAGGAATAGTTAAAGCTAGTAAAGATTAATTAGGTATTTTTCTTTGAAATCATACCTGTTCTACTGTATTATTTTAAGTTTCTGTGTGATCTCTGAACTCTTAGATATCTCTGTGGTGTAGTAGTTTTGTCTTGTGTTTTAATTATTTATTAGTAAATATTTTTAAAACCTTCTCCCTGTGGCTGCTTTGTGTAGAGATAAGTTCTAGAGTACATTGCATATTTAATGAGGTTATTGTAATAGGCCACTCTAAAGTAAGCCTTGACTGTTAGTCATACTACCATTGATATTAATATTGCACAGTAATAATTGGACACCCTTTTAAGGGCCTTTTAGTAGCTGATATTATTAACTGGGTGGTGGCAGTAATTACTACCATATAGTCTGGGTAAAGGGGCACAGTTGGAGACTCTGTGTCAGCCTTTCCCAGGAGTGTCTGTGAAGTTGTATAAATACTTATCTCAAAGTGTGTGTGTGTGTGTGTGTGTGTGTGTGTGTGTGTGTGTGTGTGTGTGTGTGTGTGTGTGTGTGTGATGTGTCAGCTACTTAGCAGGGACACGAAGTACTGGTTCGACAGAGAGGGTGCTGGAGGTTTTAGCTTGCCCAGTTAGGCTGAGACCTGGACCCTATAGCTGTGCTAGTGGGAAGTCTTATTGGGGATCTGGTGAGCAAGGGAGCAATCAGCCCCAGACTGACTTTGATCCCTGTGTGCACTTAAGGGAAATTGTACTTTACTGTGCATATTAGTTATCCTTTTCTCTTCTATGAGACAACCTCCCTGGTGTTAGTGGTGAGGATTGAGGCTCCTTGATTGCTGGGCCAGGGCACAGTCATCACATAGGTCAAAATATAACTTGAGACATTTCAAATCAGTTAGGGTTAATGATTTCTTGAAGGGACTTTTGAGCCCATTAACAGTTATGGCAGACTGCATTTAACCATTCATTACAAAACATGCTTTAATATTTGTTCCAGCACATGTATAATCTAAACTTAAGGTGAAATATCACAACTATGACAGATATGAAAAATGCACAATAAGAGTAATATCCTTCTCTAATGTTGTAAATAGTCCATTTGGAAAGAGAAGGACATTATTTTGGCCAGAGCAGCAGTTGGGGTTGACAGTGTGTGGCAATATATAAGAGAAGTAAAATGAAATACATTATTATGTCCATAGTAATGATTGTGATTGGGTGTATGTATTAGGGCATGATGAGTCCAAACTGAAATATATTAATGTGGCTAGTATAGTGATGCAGTGTAATGTGGCAATGAATAACAACAGCAAATTAAAATACATTACTGTAGCCATTATAGTGATCATGTTGGGGGCATACTACATTTGAATGACAGAAGTAAAATTGAATATATTATCATGGCAATTATGGTAAATGGGCTGGAGGCTGCAAATTATGCAGCAAATTTATGTATACTGCTCTGACTGCTATTTTACATTCTATGTGATTACAGAGTTAATCATAAAAAATAGCAGCAGTATCATTAATTATTAAGAACAGATGTTGTTATCTTCCAAGATGGTTTCTATTCCAGATATTGGCAGAATACCAGATTCTCCATTTAAATATCAAGTGGCCTCATGCATAGTTGAACTCTTTCTTATGACCAACTTTTTTGTATAGATTTCTGACTTACAGATGAACACACACACACACACACACACACACATAAATATATATATATATATATATATATATATATATATATATATATATATATATATATATATATATATATATATATATATATATGGATCTACTTTATAACACTGAAAAAACACTTACTCGATTTTCAAAATGTCAAGACCACTTCAGTGAAACTGCATATTCTCAAACACCTGGAACATCACACTGTTACTCCGGGAAACTGAGCCACCATGGTGAACTTTGCTCTTTTCTATGCTATAGTGAGATCACAGAGTTGGTATATTTAATTAGGGAGGTGTGGGGGGCACAGCCCAGTTTGATTTGCTTCAGTTTGTTTTTCACCATGGTGGCCCGGTAGTTAGTTTCCAGGAGTGACAGTGCATACAGATACACACACACACACACACACACACACACACATATATATATATATATATATATATATATATGTATGGTAAATGCTTTGTATTGTGTTTTAATGTAAAATAGTTCCTCAGCCCATTTTAACTATTTGAATGGT
Organism: Protopterus annectens; assembly: GCF_019279795.1. Classification (NCBI taxonomy): domain Eukaryota; kingdom Metazoa; phylum Chordata; order Ceratodontiformes; family Protopteridae; genus Protopterus; species Protopterus annectens. The sequence goes on from NC_056745.1 coordinate 1,219,576,462, forward strand.
GAGCAAGGTTATATCTTTTTTAAATGTTTGGAATTTTGGTATAAACATTTTAGATCAGTCATTTTAGAGACCTTTCTGTCCAACTGCTAGGTTCTCTTCTGCAGTTCTATCTGGAAATGTTGTTTTGCTGTCTTTTTTTTATATCACATTTTGAATCTGAGTTTCATTAATTAAACTGCATAATTTACTTGCAGATTGCCCTCAGATGGTATGTTGAAAAATTGGGCTTAAATGTTATGCTTTTGCAGAGTTGTAGACATTTGCTGAAAATAATATTGGTGTATTCTATTATGTTTTATGATCTATCTAATGGCAACATTGGGCTTATAGTTTCTGTGGTGAATTTTTTTTATTTCTAGATGCTCTTGTTTTTCACATTTTGAGGATGATCTTTGCTTTTTTCTTTACTGAATTGTGGAAGTTGACTGTGAAGACGTCTTCCACTGCAGATCAGAATTAGTGATAAGAAACATACGGCTTCCAGGAGATTTTGAAGGCTGTGGTAGAAAAGGAATTTATGACTGAATGTGAAGTCTACATAGTCTGATGCAAAGGTGACAAGCTAGCTGTCTGTCAATTTTCCTTGTCACTTTTATGGTTCTGATGCCTGACAGGATGAGATTACAGGGAAGTAATAGACTACCGTGGGTGTTGTGAAGCCTAATGATGTGCATTTTAAAATAAATACAGAAAGCATCATTTGCCATAGTGGTATGTTCCTAAGTGAAGGTGTAACATTCTCCTTTGCATTTTATCACATTAAAGTCTGGAAGTTAGTGCAAAGGTTTAAAATTATAAGTTGCTATTTGCTGCTTCCTGCCATCCAGCATTTGATTCCAGTACCTCAATTTGCCTACATGATGACTCTGAGTATGTCAATTAACCACTTAACCAGGCATTGTTCAAACACAATTGAAGAGGCTACTCCCTGGTTCACTCAACCATTTACTTAGTAGCTGTCACTGAACACAGATTTTAATAGCACCGCATTTTTATGAAATGCATGGATTACAGTTTTCTAAGTTCTTCCGGTTTTACAGGCAGGGTCTGTAACTGGTCAGTCATGATCAGTTTTCCACACCAATAAACAAAAGTGAAGAAGTATATAAATAAATAAAGAAATAAAGAAATAAAGTGGAGCAGTGACATGGTGAGGGCACCTGACTGGAGCTGTGAAAATTTTCATTGTATTTTATATGAGTAATTAATTAATATACATAAAGACCATTTTATTTAAGCTTTTCTGGCAATGGTGAAAGAGGCAGCTATTTTTTTATTTGAACTGCTGCTGCAATTCGGCAGCTGTTTTTTTGGCTGTCAAAATAGCTGTTATATTATGGCAGCTTGTTGGAGAGGGCACCAGAAAACCTAAGTAAGATGGTTTCTTAGGCTGAGAGCCTGGACAAATGCTCAATTAAAAAAGAAATAAAAAAAGAAATGTATCAACTAGTTCCAGGTAACAAAAAAACAAAACAAACGAAAAAAAAAAAACACAGGATAAAGAACAACAAAAAAGATGTACAACAGCTAGTAGAGTTAAATGCCGCTCCAAAGGAAGAACGGCTTTGTAAACTATTTCAAATGTTGATGACAGTCAGCAGTGATGTGGGGCTAATGAGGAAAATAATATTCAGTCAAGAAACAGAAGTGAATATGCTGAAAGAAATAACCTAGGTCCAGGAAGACGACCGAACAGCACTGAGAGGTTCAGGAACACAGTAGAAGGCTTACAGAAATAGAAAAAAAGGTACAGTTGCAAGCAGAAAAACGGTGTGACCTAAAAACAGGTCTAGAAAAAAAACAACATGAGGATAATAGAAGTAACAGACCAAGTCCTATGTACAGCATTGGAAAGTATGCTGCTGGAAGAACTGGAAACAAGTTTGCACTTATCCAGATTATAAGAGCCAATAACTGCAAGAATCCACAGAGTTTTTAAAATAGGAGGTGCAAGAAGAAGACAGATGAGACACATATTAATCTGCCCACAGAGCAATAAACTTAGAGAAGAAATTTTGAAACTAGCCAGAAAACATAAACTGATACACTCTAATGGTACATTTGTAAAATTGGTGGATGACTATTTTAGTTCACTTCATAGACTAAGAAAAGGGATGTCTGACTTGTTGAGGTACTGAGAGCTCAGGGAATTCCTCCACAGATTACAAATGATCTTGGCCAAAAGGCCAAAAAGCAATCTGCCATCTTTATTGCAATTTGGAAGAGAAACAGATACAGTTTCCACACAGAGGGAGCAGCACAATCTTTTGCTACAGAGATTGTGCGCAGCAGAGGAAATAAATAAATTCAAACATTCCAGCACAAATGGACAGGTAGACAAACATGTGAAGGACAATTGAGCGGGCAGAATTGCAAGGGTCACTGAGAACATCTGATGTAGCTGCAACTGTGGGAAAAAGAACTAATGAGGAATATAGAAAGGCACACAAAGTGATGCCAACAAGATAGGCGGGTATACACAAATCTGTGCATAACAAACAACAAAGATGAGGATGGAACATGGAAAACAATGGAAATATGTGGGGAATGTAGAAAAATTATACTTTAAGAAGAACAAAAAGCTGTTCAAACCAGAAATCCAGATGAAAAGGAAAATTCAATAGTAATTCAAGCAGAAGCAGGTGTAGACATACAAGAAGCATAAGAACATGTCATCAAAAGGGGAACAATGCAATTGAAGCCTCGGGGGATTTGAACACCCAGTGCTGCACCTTGAAGGAACTGAGCAGGCTGGAGGAGAGGAGAAAAGAGAAATGGAACAGTGGCAGGAAAATCAGATCAGAGGAGGAGACCAAGAGGAGATAAGCCATCAAGAAATGGACATAGAGGAAGAGATGAGGGAAGAAATGAAAGAATGTTCGGGGAAAATGAACGGGTATGTAAACATTGCGTTATGGCTGTATATAAAAAAAATAAGAGTAAAGTCATAGAATGACAGGAGAAAAGGAAATAAACAAAACTGAAAAAGACTAATGTGATCTATGAAAGAGTACATTATTATATGATAATACATATTATATGTATGTGTATTTTTTCTTAATGCACTGTTCTGTAAGTAACTTCCGGGCCAGGGTTATAAGAAAAAGGTACAGGGGAAAGGGATGGGGAACAGACTGGCAAATTGCTGTTACATAGTTTTTCTTACGGTACACTACCTTTTATAATGTTTGTATTTTCATATAAAAGTATGATTTCCCTCTAAAGCTTTGAACAAAACTGTTGTCATGCCTGAATGAAAAATAAAGAAGTAGAGAAAGAAATAGCTACAGAAACACCCATCTTAGAATCAGCTGAAGAGTATTAGAGCAGAGTGAAATGAATTGCATAAAACTGTCACAAAGGTAAGATCAAACGATCTGGCCCATGGCAGAATGGAATACAGCATTTGTTGCACTCCAGATGACTCATGCCTGAGTAGCAGCATGAGTGCTGGAGGGATCGGAGAGGGAAGGATGGAAGTGAATGGCCGATACAAGCTTACCCATCCTAGGGGAAGGAGTGTTACCTATGCTCATTGCAGTATCATCTTTAAGAATCTGGTAAGCTCTGTGCTGTTAAGTGGTAAACCTCTTGGTCAGAAGGGCTGAGCATGAGGAGAAATTAATATACACATCCATGAGGGAGTGAAAAGTAAAAAGGACTTGGCCAAAAGAGAATTGCAACAAAAGGTCATGATGAGTGAACCAAGTGCAGAGGTGCACAAACTGCAGGCCTCAGGGTCACAAATACAAATCTGTGGGGGTTGGTGAGTGTAGGCCCAAAGCAGGGAAACCCAAGATGGGAGAGACATTGAAAGGCAGCAATGGGAGAAGTCACAAAACCAATGAAAATAGAAGTGAATGAGTACAGACTAAAAGATGTAACCTGGAACATAGGGTGGGGGGTGGATCTTCATACCCAGGTAAAAGAGAAAAAAGTGCACAGCTGAATGAGTAGGATTCAGGGGATGTTCTACTTCTCCAGGAGACAAAAGGGGATTGTATGCAGTGTCTGAAAGGGTACAGACAAGTTTGATAGGGAAGTGGATCATTTCGCAAGGAATAGTAAACAAAAAGAGATTTACAAGAAAAAGAGGAACTGCACAGTTATCCGAAACTGCTTGATTTAAGCCAGCAAACTGTCCAGGATACTAGGGAAAAAATAAAGTCTAAAAAGTGTAAAGGAGATAGGAATACAGGACATATTCATATCAGCCCATGCAGCAGTAACGATGACAATAAAGGCAGAGAGGGAAAAGGGGAAGGTCTGGGATAGAGACAGTTGGAAAGATCAAGAAGGAAAGCAATCATTACAAAAACTGATAGGGGAAGCAATGGAGTAGAATGCTACAGACAAGACAGAACTGGAGAAACACTGCTGGGATGGAATTAAACCAGTAGATAGGGGGAAATCATGAGACAGAATGGGTGGAAAAGGAGGCAAGATAAGTAGGAAATAACATTGGAAGGATAACATAGCAGAATACAAATGAAATATAGAAAAATGATAGACAGAGAAATAATGAGGACAGAGGAAGGGGTATTAAAACTGAACTAGAAGGAAAGGTAACAACTGCAGTAGAAGTACAGCAATGATACTGTTAGGACTACTGAAGGATATTTGGGAATGAAAAGAGAAACACCTAGTGAGGAAGTATAAAAAAGGAAAAAAGATGACAGAGATACAAACATAGCAGAAATGAGAGAGAGATGACAGAGAAGGACAGCAAGGTTAAAGAAACCTTTGCAGGAGTGTCCAACCCGCGGCCCGTGGGCCGCATGCGGCCCCCAGAGCTCTTCCATGTGGCCCGCGACCCTTAAATTGAAATGTAACTTTTTTTTCCGTGTGTTTTCACGTCTGCATCCCTCAGCTATTCTGCGCATGCGCAAAATTACTTTTTTCACTTTTTTTTCTTGCCAGCGTCTTTCAGCTGGTATGCGCATGCGCCAAAACACCGTTCGGTCGTTTTTTTCATTTGCGGTGAAGGAAGGAGTGAGATCGCGGCGAAGAAGTTGGATTTATTTACTTGACTACAACATCTATTTTACAGCAGTAAAAGGTAAGCTAAGCTATAGTGGTCAGACTTGTTCTGGTTGTGTATTCTGTGTACAATGTAGATGCAATGATTCTGTTTAACATAAAATAATTTAAGCAAACAGCGGCTAAAATGTCTATGTTTTTTGTTTAAATTTATAGCCTTATGTAGCTTTATCAGATTTCCTTGCTTGTGCCTATATGTTGTGGTAAAAATTTTAAGTTTTACCAGACATTCCTAAAAAGACAAAGTATTCAAGGTTGTTATCATTCTAGTGTTATTTAGGATTTTAGGGATGAAAACCAAATACAGTTTCTACATTTTAGTTTCAACCTCAGTATGTTAATAAATATAGTTTTCATTAGATTTTTGCAAACTCCATATAACCAGAAGCACAGCTAGGGAGAGGTGAAGCAGGCAGCTGTCTGGGGTGCAACATGTTGCAGGTATGATTGGCTGATGTTGCCTGGTGCACAATACATTAGTACAGAAATATTGCTTTTAGAGTCAGAACTAAAGCAAAGTGCTTGCTTCAGTACTTTATGTACGGCACAGTTTGCTACAGCTTATCAAAGCAAAAGACATTTTTTGTGTCTTCGAGCTGACAAAAAAAAAAAAAATCAGCATCTGACCTGGTGAACCTAAGGAGAGTGGTGAGAATCATCAGGTTGGAATTTATTTCTTTATTTATTTAATTATTTTGCACCTCCACTCAGAGCGGAGGAGTGCCAGGCCAAACATTAGCAGTGGGCACTACATGAGCCAGCTGCAGCTGTACATATACCAAGTCTCATACACTACACAAAATTGTGCTATTTGGTCATCATCAGCAAAAAAATTATGTTAGTTGTCCCACTATATGTAAATGAAGAGAGATGGGACCACAGAAAATATTTTGACACCGATGAAATTTTATGGTGGTACAAGAGTGAATGGGGGGAAGGAACTTGCAATGTAAAACAAAATCATTGGCATGATGGCATCTATCATCAGGCTAGTTACAGAGTATAACAAATTAGAAAAAAAAAATATATTGACATTGGGATTGCAGAGAATATCCATGTAAAATAAATATATTTTGTTAGTTTAAATTTAAAACGTCACCACTTTTTTATTTTTTATTTTATTTATTCATTCATTCATATGTGTATTTATTTATTTTGCATATTAGTTGCTCTTTGCAAAAGTATTTTGGCAGGATGCTTACTTTGTCAATGAACTACCCACTCAGCCTATAATGCAGTTGTAATCTCACACACACGTATTTGCGTAACATGAGGGAATAATGTGAATATGTAACTCTGTCAGCCAGTCGGTGTTCCTCTCAGTTTGACTACTATGCAATATAAAGCTTTAACATTGTTCTGTAGTTACTGGCTTGTTCTTGTTTGTAAGTTTTTTTCTTTGTGTGTCCTTTCTAACGAATTATTTTAATTTTTGCCTTAAACTGTTTTCCTGTTTTCTTGTGTTTACTTGTTTATCACTTGTTTTTCTTACTAAAATGCTTAGAGTCGGACTATAAGCACTGTAAATAAAATTGAGCTTGCATTTGAACTGCAAGCAGAGAGAGACAGAGGCGTGCACACTCGCGCACACACACACAGACACGCACGCACACACACACAGACACACACACACACATACACACGTTTTCATACTAAGCCTGCAATATACAAATGATTAAGTACTCTTAGTGGTGCTTAGGTTTGGATGGGAAGAAACTTTTTGAAGGCAGCATTGTTCGACCATGAGTATCGAGTCTCATTATCTTGTTAGTTACAGTTGGCTGCACTTTGGAGTTAAGGGACTTTTCCATTATCGTCAAGGTTAAGAAAATTCATAGTAAACATAGATATGGGCTGTCTGGGGAATAGAGGGTGAACTGTCCATATACAAACACACTTGTTTTATTACTTTTGTAAAAGCTGATGACTTGAATTAATGACTTATTTCGTCATTTTGGAGTGCTATAAGATAACAGTTAATTCACTTCTATGAATCTAATATCCAAATACAAGATGGGACTGGAGTAAGGAGTCCAGAATATATCAGCTATGTTTGTAAGGTGTTGTGTCCTCCTGATCCTCATATTTGTCTTAGATTTTTGCTAGAAGCATATTTGTGTAACAGGTCATAATTAAGTGTATGGGTAAAAGCTACTTGTGTAAACAATAACTACAGCCTTCTGGTTGAAGTTTAGCATTATTGACATTTTAACAATTTTCCTCTTTGCTTGGTTAATGTGTTGTAAAAGGTTCAGCAACCTTTTTTTGCACCTTTTTTAAATTATATCATTATTGCCAGTGAATCATGAAAAAACATAAAATGCAGCCCATAATGCACAGCAAAAAATATACATGACACTCTGCAAGTGGATTTTTAACGTTACAGAATTTGGACTTGTGTATACTTTGTTATTTGTTAGCAAAAGGTTGTACAAGAAAGGGAGAGTGAGGGAGACAGTGATCATGTGCCTATGAAAGAGAGTTACAGACAGTGGATAAAGCATATATATGTATGTATATATATATATATATATATATATATATATATATATATATGTGTGTGTGTGTGTGTGTGTGGTGTATACTAGTTTCACAGTCTTTGTACAGACACAGTACTTAAATTAACATTACTGTTACCATATATTTAATCGTCCATTAAAGCCTACTAACATGTCATTAAACCTATATCTCTGCAAACACAGTAAGATCAAATATTCCACAAAAGTCTGCAGTCATACAGTCACTCTAGACATGGAAAACTTGCTGGCATTATCAAAGGAACATAGGAATCTTTATGTTGTTCCCAAGTCTTAGGAGCATAACTGTCTGCCCATTCTAATAATTATGCTATGCTCAGTATTTTCACATGGTTCCTGACCAGCTCCGTGATGTAGAAGGATAAAGCCCTGATTATGCACAGATGACCCGAGTTCAAGAAGCTGCTCAGCTGCCTATGGGAGATAAACTGGGAAGTTGGGGATGATCTGGGGATGCCAGCTTGGTTCTAGTTCTCCACAAGGGTGACATGTAGTAGGATTACTAGGTGTTACCAGGTGTAGTTTCAGACAGCTGAGCCCTTGCTCTCATAATGCTTACCACTAGCAAAGTGGAGGGGAATTCAGCATGTGGAAGTATGCTTCCCCTCAGAAGACAGCAATAGCAAGCTCACAGGAACTAATAAGGAGGAGTTCTCCCACAGAGGAGAGGGTAGGCCACACCGTGTCAGAAAGCTTGTCAGCTTCCTATATAAGTATATATATATTAATAACTCTCACTAGGGAGCAGAAAGGCTGAAAGAGACTTCAGGGTGGGAACAAATTGTTATAGGCTCTTGGTCAGCCATGAAATGCCCAGCTACTATGTCTCCAGAATGAAAGGGCTGTGTGGGTACTGGAGTCATCAGACAAGCTCCTGGTGTGTGTGTGTGTGTGTGTGTGTGTGTGTGTGTGTGTGTGTGTGTGTGTGTGTGTGTGTGTGTGTGTGTGTGTGTGTGTGTGTGCAAAACATATATTTGCATTGTCATCCCTGCAAAGTCACAGTTTTGTGATATTTAATGCAGTTACTGCTGTTAAAGAGAGACTTGCTGAATGCATATGTTTAACATTAACTTACCAACAATAAAAAGGCTGCTTGCTTGGTCTTTCTGAAAGGGTAATCTCGTATAAAGTATTAAGATAATTCAAATCCTTGTGGTGTGTGTGTGTGTGTGTGTGTGTGTGTGTGTGTGTGTGTGTGTGTGTGTGTGTGTGTGTGTGTGTGTGTGTGTGTGTGTGTGTGTGTGTGTGTGTGTGTGTGTGTGTGTGTGTGTGTGTGTGTGTGTGTGTATGGGGGGGGGACTAAGCCTACTGTAATGATTCTGCATTATACATGGGTGAAAACACATTTCTTAATGAAACCCACTTTCTTATCCTTGAATCATGGAATAACATTACTGTACAGCAGGTCACACACTTGCCTTTGGCGTAGATTAGTAGATAATTTATTTTTAGAAAGAGAAACTCTCTGCTTTCAGTATGTACCATAGCTCTCAACCTTTGATCTCAAAAATGAGGAACACTAGCCCTTATAATGTGGAACAAATGGGCAATGCATTTATTAATTTATTTATTGTTCAAATTAACCTACAATACAGCCACATTAGTCTGCATAAACCTTTTTTTTTTTTTTTGCTCTTCAGTTAATTTGAGACCTTTTTTTTTTTTTTTTTTTTGGTCCTCACTTGTCGTTTGCCCCCAGACCATTTCTGTTGACTCAATGCGGCCCTTGCAACTGAAAAGGTTGGACACCCCTGCTTTAGAGAATACTACCAACAAATATACTAGGCACAGGAGAAAAAAGGAAGTCTATCTAGATGTCATAGACAGAAGAGAGGGATGCCAAGTAGAAGGAATACACAGGAAGAAAATGAATGCAGAAATCAGGAAGGAGGAGGTTAAAAAAGTGCTAATGATAATGAAAGACAGAAAAATAGGGGGCACACATGGATACCCAATGGAGTTCTACAAGTGGAATGTAAAATAAATATGAACCATTATCAAGAAGCAGTATGAAAGGATAAGTGAAACAGGAGAAATAAGAGACACAATGAAAAGAGCTAGGGTTTTAGTGATCCCAAAAGATGGGGGAGGTAGGCTGGAACAATGACAATAAGGACAGAGAGGGAAAAGGAGAGGGTTACAAAAAAGATCTTTAATAAACTTTAAAGTAATGGTTAAAGTGTTAAGAAAGAGACTGGATGAATTTCTGCCTTAAATAATAGAGAAGGGACTGGATGGCTTTGTGCAAGGAAGAAGGGCAAAAATGAAAAAGTGGACCCAAATTGAGTTCATGGACAGAGAAGAGTGAAAGGGGGAAAACAGGAAGGGGTGTTTTTTTTCAACCTGCAAAAGACATTCAATACAGTCAGATGGAAATTCTGTTGGAAGATACTAGATAAAAAAGACAAATATGGAAACAATGAGGACTTCTTCTTCCGGCTTTTCCTGGTTAGGGGTCGCCACAGCAGATCAATTGTCTGCTCATGATTGGCAGTGGAGTTTTACAGTGTTGAGTTGCCAGCCCAGCGCCCAACCTTCTACAGAAGGCACACACATGCACGCACTCATGCCTAGGGCTAATTTTAGAGTGTCCAATCCACCTACAGCATGTCTTTGGGATCTGGGAGGAAACGGGAGCACATGGAGGAAACCCACGTGACCACAGGGAGGACATGCAGACTCCACACAGAAGGCACCCCAGCCAGGGATCGAACCAGGGAACCTCTTGCGGTGAGGTGACAATGCTAACCGCTGTACCACCGTGGCCGCCCAGGAAACAATAAGGACTAATAAAGATAATTTACAGTCAACATAAAAATACGGGTAATGATAAACTGTCGTGTTTATAAAGCAATAAAAGTAGGGAGGCGAGCTAGCTTGGGGTGCTTTCTCTCCTCAGGGCATCTTCATGCTAGTAGTAAAAGAGCTGGCAATGAAAGTGAGAAAAAATTTAGCACAACTGGACGGAAGAGCAGAGTTGGTAATGCACATGGATGACCGCAGGCTTATGTTGGGGAATACTGAGATAGCCATAGAGGAAATAATGCTAGATTTTACAAGGTTTGAAAGAGTTTCAGGGTTTAGATACAACCAGAAAAAGACAGCAGTAGTCAAGATAGGAGAAGAAAAGGGAAAGGGAAAGGATGATTGGGATGCAGTCATGAGAGTAAATATCCCAAGGGGCATAAAATAAACACACTAAGTACAATCAATGTGATTAGAATGATGATTCCCCAGTTGTAGGGTATGTACTAAGAAACTTTCCAGTGGACTCAACTGTGATCAAGCTACTAGAACTACAAAATGACTTGGAAGGGTGGATTGAGAAAGAGAGAGGGAGAAATATCTCAAAAAAGAAACAGTGGAGAAAAATGAACTGGGAAGTGCCACTCGTACACATGAAGGGCAAAGTATATACCTTAGTTAAATAGATAGAGAACAAGAGGGAGACCAAAAAAGCAAGAAGAGAGAGGGAGAGGACAAATAGTGTTGATAAAATATAAAAGAATGAAAGAGGAGGCACCAAGGTGAATGTCAAGATGACACAGGGGTCAAGGGAAAGAAAGAAAGAGACATCTTGGAGGATGTGTCATTTCAAAGGGAATAAATAAGTAGTGAAAAGGAAGGGATTAACAGTAGAGAAGGAGAGCAGGAATTAATGAAGGAAGGGTTGGAGGGAGGCAGTATTAAAGACCCTACATAAATCAATTCAAGAATTTAGATTAATACAAAATAAATGGTAGATATATACCAGACTGAGAGAAAGATGACTGAAGGAGAGGAAGTAAGGAGGAACCCACAAAATGAAAAAGAGGACAGGAGGTGAAGGGCTGCATGAGGGAAACAGGAAGCCAGGGGAAGGGTAAAAGCAGAGTGATTTATGGATACATGAGGGGGAAAGTGGAGGAAGGAAGCCACAAAGAAGTGATAATGAAAGTATGGGAGAAAGAAAGCAGAAGAAGCACAGGGTGGGAGATGAGATAATAAGAGCACTCTACTGATGGTATCTAAAAAAAAATATTATATAAGCAGGGAAGGAAGAAAAATGACAGAGGTTGGAGGTACATGACAGAAGAGAAAGGCATGAATCATATGTTATGGGAGTATACCTGGGCACAAAAGATGTACTGCAGTGGTCGTGCTGTGGTAGCATTGTCGCCTCACAGTTAGACATTGTCCTGTTCGATTCTCAGCTAGATCGTCTTCTGTGTGGCGGCATGCGTGAATGGGCGTACCTTCATTGAAGGTTGTGCATCAGGGCTGGCATTTCGGCACATAAAAATCTACTGCCAATCATTAGCGGACGGGAGTTCCGCTGTGGCAACCCCTAACCGGGAAAAGCCGAAAGACACAACAACAACAACCTGGGCACAAAATATCTGGAGAGAGGTCTTGAAAATCTGCAAGAGGATACATGGAAAAGAGAGATAAAGTACTGGGAATTTTTTTATGTGGGGCGTAGAGAATAAAGAGAAAGAGTAGCAATTAAAAGAAATGCAAGTGATAAGACTAATTATAACAGAGATGAAGGCTGTAAGAGCCAGACACTGACAAACAAGGAAACAATGCCAAAAAGGGGAGCAAGACAGGAAATGTCTAGACATTGTAAGAAGTATAAAGCAGAAGAAAATGAGAGGGGTGGGAGAAATAAAAAGGGAGGAATGGAAGAAGGTTATGAACTACTACCAGTCTAAGGTGGGAGCAGGGATAGGAGATGAAATTATTAGAATAGCACTGAACAGCAGTTATCCAGATCTATAAAACAATAAGTACACCATGCATGAGGATTTTAGAGTTTGTAATTGTGAATTATTATGATAAAGACAGTAAAAAAGATAGATTAAGAGGCTGATAAAAGTTTTATAGTAAAGTGATTCTACTTAATAATGAGTTTGTTTTGTCTGTTCTTGTCTTTTTTGTGACTTCATCCAAAATTATTGGTTAGACATTTCTTTAGTGGGAATTGCTTTATTTTTAGTTTCCCAATAAAGGCTGCATAAAGAGCATTATTGTATATTGTAGAATTTATTAAAAATTAGTTTGTTACTGTTGCAGATCAAGAATGACAATAGTCAGTAAGGGGAGAGGCTTTCAATCGGGTAAAAAGACATAGAACAAACCATAGAAACAAGGAGATTAGTTGAAGTATTTTATAGGTTTAGAGTAGTTCATTTAAAGTGGTTTCTTTTAGGTTGACACAATGAGTGGGTGTAAAATTACAATATCCAGACAAAATCTACATTGTGAGAGTGTGTAGTAGTGGAGAGGTTGTATTTAATCAGGGTTTGAGGGAAAGGAGAATATTAGATTTCTTAGGTTTGAACAGTTATGTTTTGGAAAAAGGCTCTTTTGTTCCATCAATTAATTATGTGCATTGCAGAATTCTATACAGTTTACTCTGATTTTGTTAAAATGAAAGCACTAGTTAGAAAGTGTGCCCAGTACCAAAGCTACAGGAAGACAGTGAACATAGGTATAAATAATGTGTGAAATGTGATAAAAAAAACAGAAAATGTCATCCTATTAAAACTGCAGCCAATAAAATTCCCAGGTGGATGTTTGAAAAGATTGCATGTTGATTTTAAAAGACTATTGATTTTAAAAGACCATTTATTAATAAAATTATTCACGATATAAGCGGATACATATTCAAAATGATCAGATGTTGACCAGATGCTTTTTGTATAAGAGAAATCACATCTCAAATAACTATAAATCATTGCTTATGATTAAACCTGAGCATAATGTCAATCACAATGAAAGGCAGTTTATGTCAGAAAAATATATTCTTTTGTTAGCAAAATAGAATACTTCATTCTGCTGGTGAACTGTGCACCCTACTATAAATAACCTCTTCTGTAATATTAACCACCTGCATTGTCTTCCATTCAGCTTCTACTATGGAGACAATGATGGGTGTAATAACAGCATATGGGACAACACGTTTTAGCCTTAGCCTTGACTTACAGTCAAGAAGTCCAACATCACCAGACACATCCACATTCACATTATCAGTTCTAGCAATCCAACTCAGTTCACAGATCATAATTCTACTCAAAAAGATCATTTTCGTATGGAATCATTGGTACAGAGACCAGAAACTTGTATTTGTGCCCTTTCCAATCAGTTTTTGCAGAGAATGTCCCCTTACATATGAGTTTCCCACCAGGGCTACATATTTCTGTTTCTGCTCTAAGCAGCTACTGACATTCCGAGATATTTCAAGTGTCGTGTGACTTTACTGTAAAGTTTGCACCAGTGTCTATTTGAAACTTCACTTGAATGCCATGACCTGGGAGTTTTACATACTATTTTAGTCTATATCTGGCTGTTAAATCTCTGAAGCTACAAAGAAAGTTTCTTTGCCACTTCCTGCTGTTTTACTTTTTACATTTTCTGACACTACTTTTGCCATTTTCGTTTTATACATGACAACAAAATGGCCTACTTTGTTATACTTTTGTCACAACTCCTTCTTCAGGCTAAGCATTTCTTTTACCCAGCAAGTGCTGTTACATTCCTCCAGCTTGCACTCACTCTTTTTTGTAATTTGCTGTGGCCACTGCTGTTCTTTTTTCTTCCTTAACACTCACTTGTTCTTAACATCACTCACATCTCTCATAACTCAGGTATCAGCACTGTACTTTTTAATTAATGCATATCGATGAAGTATTTGCGTAGGCAATTTCAGTATCACATTTCATTGTAATTGAAGCTTTTGTGAAACTTTGCAGTCAGCAATACATCTAATGATTCTGTCTCTTATGTGTCATCTGTAGCAGCCCCAAATTCACAGGATTTGCAAACACTTCAACAGATTCACTACCAACTTGTACTCACTTGTATAAACATGCCTATTTATAAATTATGTATATCTATCTATCTATCTATCTATCTATCTATCTATCTATCTATCTATCTATCTATCTATCTATCTATCTATCTATCTATCTATCTATCTATCTATCTATCTATCTATCTATCTATCTATCTATCTATCTATCTGGGTCCTGGTAAGTTTGCTGAATGGTATTTTGGTCAACGTCTGTTTAATCGACACAATTTGGTTAACTAAAGAGATGGTTGACAGCCTTGTGACCGCAACAATCACTGGAGAGGGGAATATACTCTTTTTTTCCCCAGGGATTGTGTGATCTCAGAGTTAGAATATGTAACTAACTGTACATTGTAGGGGGGTACAGCTCCCCACATGGGGTTGAAGGGGGGCTTGGCTCCCCTGCAAAAATTATGCTTTCTTTGTTTTTTTTTTAAGTTTTGCATATGCTAAGATTAATTCTTGGGCATGCATACTAGCATGTCAACATCTATATAGTTGCTCAATTTTGTTTTTGACATTATGCATGATGACATTAATGGATTTCAATCAATTTAAGTAGATACACACACACACACACACACACACACACACACACACACACACACACACACACACATACATGTAAAGACAGAGAGAGAGAGAGAGAGATCTATAGACAGATACAGATATAGATACAGATGTAGATATCAATATGATATAGATATAGATATTGATATATAGATATAGATTTAGATACACACATATATCTTAGTACAAAATATTCATTTACCTGCCAAGAAACATAGCAAAACTTACCAAAAGGCAAACTAGGCAGTCATCTAAGACACCTTTCAACTAAGAGAGCATTTTTAATATTTATTTACGTAAAGAAATGCCACTGCAGCATTTCTTTATTTAATAAAATAAATAAATAAATGGCTCATGGTGCCCCCTTTCAATGTAGTTAGAAGTGTAGCACCCCTACAGTAGATGTGTTGTGTGCCTGACATGACTAGTCAGTTTGATGCTTTCTGTTCTGTCTCACCTGCAACTTAGACAATGCATCTAATTCACTGTCTAGATAACAGGCAGAACTACAAAAAGTAGAAGGGCTGCACATTTTAAACAAGAAATTGGATGTAATCTGTAGAGCAGAAACAGCAGTGAGTCTGTGATCAGAGGTAGGATGAGGGAAGTGTTAAACCATATATTGTGGGTAATGAATAACTTTGCAAGACTAATGGAGTACTTTACACTGGTTGGTTAGCAGCTGTCAGCATGTGTGAAACAAAGCTGAAATATACTGTCACCACTCTTTTATTTATTTTTTATTTTATTACTGTAAGGCATCTGAGATGTACACAATCAGCAAATTTTCTGCAACTGCTGAGTATTGCTCGGGGCTGTCCGGTGGTGGAAATAAGTGGCCATGCTGTCATTTGCTCATTTGTCTGTTATTACACAGCTAACATGAGTTCTATAAAGCAAGTTAAGAGTACTTTTTTCTGAGGTTCTGTTTACATGAAACAAAGCTTAAATACATTGGTGTGGCCATTACTGTTTTAGATTCATGTCAAGTCGCTGAACAATTTGAAGTAAAAAAATGATTGAGTGAATTGCAAAAAAACACTTTTGACAATCATGAAAAATGTTTTTTTTTTTTTTGCAGGAGGAAGAGTCCTACAACCCCCCATGTGGGGAAGAGAGCACGCATGCCCCCAAGTTATATATATAACAACTGGCATTTGATTTAACAGAGTTTTGCACTTGGCATAAACCTATTATATTTATTGCAAACATACTTTTGGTGTGTATGCAATCAACAAAGTGGCTATAATTGCCAAAATGTGGGGCCAGCTTGTGGATGAAAACTGACTCTTTTGTCATTTAATTAGTTTAATCAGTTTAAACAGTCAGTGTGGGTTTTGCAGGATTAGTGGGCATTTTTTAAGTAAATTGGAATACTTTACTGTAGCTACTGTGTACATTAATGTGGCCATTTTCTACAGCAATCAAACATCTGAGATATATACAGTCAACAAACCAGCTAAAACTGATGGGTATGGGGCTGTCTGTTTATGAAAATGACTGACCCTTCAACCATGATAAAGTTAAACCATCATTAATATGGTATGGCAAGACTATTATGCATTTGCACATTTGCATAAAGTAAATATAATAGTTTATTGTGGCCAAGTTTTAAGTCACAATCAGACATGAGAAGTACAGTAAAGTGGGTTTATTTGATGGGTATGCTGACAATCTATTGATAAAAGTGACATACTCTTGTTAGTGTTTGGCCACCATTAAACAGAGCTTGATGTGAATTGGCAAGACCAGAATCACATAATGTATTGCATTTCCTGAAATGCATTGTAAAATGATCATGACCATGGCTTATATCTGTAAGTGTGCATTTTAGAGGGGGAGGGTGTTGCAGTCTATTTAACAGTAACAAGGTTGAAAAAGTTGGACATAATTTATTTTGCATTCTAACACTATCAGCCCTGAGCGCAACAAGTGTATGTCTTTGGTGATCTGAGCATGATGTGGATAAAAGCAACTGATCATTGTCACCAAAGTATCTTTAGTAGTATTTCTGTCTCAGAGCATTTGGTTTTCTAGTGAAGTTCTTGGCTGTGGCTCCTTCTCAATGGAATCTACATGTCCTCCCAATCTATGTGTTGTCTTTTATCCAAATGCTCTGGTTTCCTTCAACATCTCAAAGACGTGCTGTATATGAAATGGCATTCCTCCTGTCTGCCTGTAGGTAAGTGTGCAACATGTGTGTGTTTGTGTGTGTGCATGCGCCTATGTACATGTGTACACACTCATGTATCTGTGTACATCATGTGATAGGCTTGCCTTTTAAGGGTCAGTTTCAGTATACTGTATGTGTGCATGTGTGCATGTGTACGTATGTGCATGTGTAAAAATGTCACTGATTTTTATCTGTGAACAGAAATAATATCGGCAGGTACATATATGACTCTTCTGGGTACCACTCAAAAATGTTGAGCAGTTTGCAAGTAATTAATTTTCCAGTATAAGGCATATTACTCATCACAGAACATCTACACACTGAGCTTCTTGGAACCTGGAGCCCCCTACAGTCTTAGATGTATAAATGTATCTTAACTCAGATTTAATAATGGAGTCCATCCTCAACCTCTGTCTTGTTCTCCACCTAATCAATAACCTGCCCTGCTCAGCTGCTGTATAGTTTATGTGGTAGCTGGGGACAATCCAGTTATTATTTCTTTAATTTTCCTTGCAATCAAGCCTCAGAGGTTTGCACAAAAGATTGTCATAGTTTGTCCATGGACTGTGTACTCTATAGAAGCAAATAGGTGAAGTACATTGTTGCAATTTTTTTTTCATTTTGCTCAGAGTCAAACATCAGACATGTACACAGATGCCTATCTTTTGTAGGCAGGGATGAGCTCTGTGTGTGTGTGTGTGTGTGTGTGTGTGTGTGTGTGTGTGTGTGTGTGTGTGTGTGTGTGTGTAGACAGATTTACATATGAGTATATATGGTGTAGAGGACAATGTCTAAACTTTTAGTACAAAGCATTGTTATTCACAAAACCAGAACTTCATCATAGTAACACACAATGTTGCAGCCTACAGTTAAATAATAAATGGTGTAGGGGTTGGGGCAGAAGCAAATGACAGACGTTGATTTTTATCAAACTTTGGCAAGTACAGGTGTTGTATATGACTTTTAGGATTTAAAAGTATTTACTTACAGTTCATTGTCTGTAACATTTATATGCTGTAAACTTCTTTTGAAGGGTTTCACCTGTATACCGGCATCTAATGTTAATATGATTGGACTATTTATTACAGGACTTAAGTTATTTACAAGAAAGGTGGATTTAGCAGTTCTATTTAAGGACAACTTCAGTGCTTAAGATAGTATGTCACTGACGAGATCTAGTACATATAACCCTCCTCTTGCATGCCCACTGCTGTTGTATGAAAAGCTTTGTGAAAATAAATAGAGGGACAAGATGATTCATAAAATGAAAAGATTTATTTTAACTTATACCCAACTAAGAAAGCTATATTGAAGGATGTGCAAAGGAAGAGATTTATTTGCATCATGAAGCAGGACAAAGTTAGAGGAGATGCTGTTATTGACAACATGTTGTATTCTCAAAAAATGTTGTAGTATCTTAGTGATGGTGATTTTTATCATGGTTTCTGTCAACCATGAACCGACAATGAAAACATGCTAGAATTTCACCAACCATTCCCTAGTCAGCAAACCATGCACAGTAAAGAAAAAAATGTAATCACACAAAAACACTAAATGCTTTCATCGGAATATAACTAGTATCAGAAATGCATACTAAGAACAAAGATTTAAACTTCTGTCCAAATCATATAGGGCCATTTCAGCCAATAAAAACATACTACTGATTTAGAAAGATACTACACCATATATTAAAAACATTAATAAAATCCATATTTGCTTAAGGAGCAAATCCTAAATCATGCTTCAATAAAAAGTCTAAATGTCTTTTGAAGTCAAACCAAATATGACCATATTGAAACCACTTTCAAAAAATGAAGAAAAGTACTACTGAAGACCCAGGAACCAAACCCTCCAGCACAATTTTGTTTATTCAAACAGCAGATAAATCGTGTAGCAGCAAAACAATCTCTCTTAGTGCCTCAACTAGAACACAGCCTTTACAGAATCATAGTTTTAATACTTTAGCAATAGACAGAGATTCATTTAGTCCAGGATAAGCACAGGCGTTCAGCCTAATCTGTCAGTTAACTCTCTAAGCTCAGTTAATTCAGTCTAAGGACCCCCACCATGGATTTTTTTCTGCTCTATCAACCCCAAAGGAAAGAAAGCTGTGTTGTTTTTTTTTTTTTCAAATGTGCTTATACAAGGAATTTTTGATATTCATATGTTTAATATTAGACAAGTGTCCATAAATGCGCTCTTTAAATTTTCTGTTTTCCCCACATAAAACATGCGTGTTGCTGGCATTTAGCCAGATAAACCAACCTCATGGAATTGCAGGTACAACAAAAAGGGGTTTCTGTATTCAGTTTAGCTGTTGTTATCCTGTTGTCCTGTGAAATAAACTTGAACTGGAGACAAAATCCACATTTAAAAGTACAACACTTTCTACTGTTGCCACTGGAATGAAAATAATCACACTCTCTAAGAGATTTGTGATAGTCCTACCCTTCTAAATACAACACAGGACTTGTCTCCAGTTTTGTCCATTATTTTGTCAAAAATAGTGATAATTCACCAATCTTTATCTAAAACCTTCCTAATATCAAGGCGGTCAATAGTAAAAGTCACGATGAAGGAATCAAAATAAGGAGTGGAACCCCCCCCCCCTTTGTGTCAGTATTAAAATTGTTGGTAACACACACCTAACTAGACCATATAAGAGGGAAAAACATTTTCTCCTTCTTTTTAAGTGCCACTTCATTACATTTCTCTTGAACTAAATCACTTGGGTATCCATGGCTAAAATCATTTTCAATAAGTTGTTACGTTCTTATACAAATAGATCGTTAGCAGAGACCATCCTTGCCCGGCATACGAATTGGCCCTTAACTATTACCTCTTTTTTGATAAAAGGAATGGCAACTAGAATTTGAGTAAGTGGGTTTCCTATAAATGTTAGTTATAAACATTTTCCTCCTAAAATCTTTAGAAATCTCAGTGTCTAAATAATTAATCTTATTCATAAAAAATGCATAAGTAATTTTTAAAAATGAGGTGATAGAACTGATGTAATTAATGATCTCATACATATATTTCATAGAATTTTTCCATGCTATTAAAATATCATCTAAAAATGGGTATACATAACCCAAGGAAGTTGGCTATCATGGTTGAATATAAGTGTCTTTTCCTATTGAATAATAATAATGTTAAACACTGGAACACATGAGGCCCCATTGTACTCCCCTCATCAGCAAGCAATATTGACCCTCAAAAAAATAAATTTGTTCTTTAAAACTAACTCCATCAGAACCACAAGTATTTACATTTTACTTGGTGAGAAGATAGTTAATTCAATTAAAAACTCTTGAAATTAATCTAAGCCAGTGTCATGAGGAATGACATTAACTAAGTTAACAACATCAATAGTAAGGAAAGAAAGGTCTTCAGTAAAAAACACTTCTTGAAATGTATATAAAACATCCCATGAATCTTTACACAAATAAACAAAATGTTCAAGTGTCTATACTTTGCCAAAGGTGAATTTTTGATTTTCCTGCATTAACAGGTGGTCTTAAGGGGGGAGGTCCTCAACATACTTGTATAGGTTCAGAATCCCAAAGAAAGATGGAACTGTGGGGTGTTGAGCATCCAAAAAATACAAAACTTCACAGGAACTCTGTTCTTGGTCAAATAAATCATTTAACAAACATTTAATTTTCATATAAGAACTATTGACACAATTAATTGAAGCTTCTTCATAAAAATGTCTGTTCAAAAGTAAATGCATTTTGTTCACATATTCAATCCTAAACATGATTACCCCCTCCCTACCTTTATCAGGATTCATAACTCTCAATTCCCCATTCTGACAGAGTTCTTTTAATAAATGATGTTCAGAAGGTGGCAAATTGTGTTGTAAATTCCCTACTCTTATATTTAAAATTGACCTAAAGTCAAATTTGTATAGTTTTTCAAACAAAATCAGGGATGTGTGTAATGGGGGATTGTATAAACTCTACCTAAACATAGTGTTCTTCAAATAATTGACATCATTTGATCCAAAATTAACTAAAATTAAGGGGGGGATTTCATAAAGCCTATACGGATTTTTTTGTCCATGTAGGTATAGTGGCACAGAGCTTACATGGAAGTAAGCAGCCATGAGATTCAGTAAACAGAGCTGGGGATATGCACAAGCATGCCAACACGAAAGTGTCTGTAACATGCAAATCACCTAATAAGCAGGTGAACTGCATGCAAATGAGGGTGTCAGAGTGATCCAACAAGCAGATAGCAGTATTGCAGACCCTGTGTTGGTGTTCCCATGTACATGATGTAAAACAGAAAACAGGGGCTGTAAAGGTCCAGTTAGAAGGCCAGAAATAGCATAGCAGTCACAGATATATGCAAATCTATGCTCTGTATGTCTAAAATGTAATGCAAACTAATGTAAAATAAATTATTTTTTTTAATACACAGGTGTTGTCAGCACAGCACACCGCACTGCGCAAACATGCCATTGTGCAAAACAAATCAAAAATTGCAAAAACGAACACAATTAAATATGTTGCAAGGTAAGTCACTCTCCTATACAATACATGTATGGGGCACTAGACTATGGTAGCATATGTAAGGACCTGCTGGAGGTATGCAAGGGAATAGAGTGGGCCACTGGGCAACTTGCAGAGATTTTACAGCCACTTGGGACAACAGGTACTCTGTCCAGTACTGAGTGTCCCATAATATTCATTAGGCCGCATGGCTGGAAACCCCACTGCATTATATATAGCTAATGTGTAGACAGATATAGACTCTCCACATATATCTACATAACACATTTACATAACATACACACACAGCAACAGTTAAGTTGACATCCCTGATATACATTTGTAGATATATATATATATATATCTATCTATCTATATATATATATATATATATATATATATATATATATAGATATGGATCTACTACTTTTGTTCGACAGCACGGTTGATCAAAACTCATTTGATCGACAGTGCATTTGATCAAAAATCAGTATTCATGGCAATTAACAGGGATTTGTCCCCCTCCCCAAAGTTGTGCAACCCTGGATGTGATATATAAAGGTAGGGGGGTGTGGGGGGCTGGGGGGGGTGGGGGGGTGAAGCCCCCCACTATTTTTGTTTAAAATATATACATTTTCTTTTATTTTCTTCTTTTAAAGGAAATTATGTGGGGGGCTTCGCCCCCACACCCCCCAATGTGGGGAGCTGTGCCCCCTACACCCCCTACCTTTATATATCAACTCCAGGGTCGCATGACTTTGGGGAGGGGGACAAATCCCTGTTAATTGCCATGAATACTGGTTTTCGATCAAATGTGCTGTCGATCAAATGAGTTTCGATCAAATGTGCTGTCGATCAAAAGCAGTAGATCCATATATATATATATATATATATATATATATATATATATATATATATATATATACACACACACACACACACACACACACACACACACACACACACATGCGGGTGGGTGTATGAATGTCCCCACTTACATGCAGAATGCTGGCAGTATCTGCACATACACATCATGACAGTTGACTGATGGTAACAGACCAAGGATGCAAAAGGGCATAATCCACTCATCCACAGAACCCTGTGCCTGTGGAATGTCACCTTGTAGACAAACAATCGTGAGCAGGTGGTGTAATGTGCAATGGTTGCAATGCAGGCCTTGGACAGGCCATGTTGTCCCTGGCCAATTGTTCACTTACCAAACTGCAACCAGCCAGACATGGCCATACTGGTAACTATGAATGAGACAAAACTTCGGACTCACCACCAAAAATATTTTAAAATTGATAGACTTTAATTGAGAAACGGTAAGCGCTTTCGCGTATTTAAAAATACGCTTCTTCAGACCATGACTTCAACATAAAACTGTGTGCTTATATATAGTCAGATTCCTGTATCATTACATCAATTAAATAATCAATTAATTAATCAATTAACCATTTACAAGCCCTAACATTCAGTACTTTCTTCTTACAACAGGGTAAAGTTTCCAACTGGTAAATAATAAATAAATACATTCATCTAAAACAATTTTTTGGAATACTTAAAAATTCATGAAATATTCTATCTGTCATTTAATCAATGTTATATATATTATAAATTAATAAAATATATATTACATAATTTATATAAAAAGTATATTCAAAGAAATAAATAAAATAAATACCATATCTAAACTCTACTGTAATGAACTCTATTAAAATATCCTAACTAAATGTTTGCGTTCTTGGCTTAGTTAACTAAATACAAATTCACAATATACATTTATGCAGGCATATATTCATTGTATAATAAATTCAACTGTACAGAATGACCATATAAGAATGTATATAAAAATGTATATAAAATCAATTATAAACTCATGGACAGAACTTTAATTAAATAAATATATATATATATAAACTCCATTATTGAATTAAAGTTATCTACGAGAACCAAGGTACGACCTCAGAGAAACAAACGTATTCAAACCTGGGGGATAGTGTCCCCTCAGTTTAAATATCCACTGCAATTCTTTTGATTCTAAAAGGCTCATGTAGTCCCCACCTCTTATACTTTGTCCAACAACCTGTAGCACCCTGAACACAAAAGAGTGATCAGGATGAAGCATAATGTGCCTTGCCAGAGCATTCAATTCATTTTTGTTTTTGATGTCATACTGGTGATTATAAATTCTATTTTTTTATTTTCTCTTAGTAAGGCCTATATAAAACACAGAACAATATTTACATGTAGCTAAATATATCAGACCAGATGTTTCACAAGTAGCCTCAAATCTAGGATCAAATGAGAGGCTAACCACGGGATGTGTAAAAATTTGCTCCTTTGAAATGTATTTACAATAGCTACAGTGGTTACATGGATAGGTACCAAGCCTCTTTCCAAGTTGTGCTTTAGCCACTTGCCCAGTACTTGAGTTATCACACAGAAGCCTTTTTAGGTTTCTGTTATTTCTATAAGTAAAGAGGGGACGTTCACCTATTAACTGTAGTGTCTGTGCATCCGTAGGCAAAACTTTCCAGTTATTAGCAATGATTTTTCTTATATTAGAGCTATCATTGGTATAAGTGGTTACAAAGCGTAGCCTTCCTATTGTACTCTTTAAATGTTTTTGTGTACAAGCGCCTACAAATGGCTTAAACATAGCTTCCCTTCCAGATGGCAATGTCTCTCCCAGAGCCTGTGCTCTAGTATGTTTTATTAATTTACTATCATAGCCTCTCTCCATAAAAATCTTCTCCATCTTGTTAGCTTCTGATATCAGATCCTTGTTATCTTTACATAATTTCATTATTCTACTAAACTGACTCTTTATAATGCCACCAAAAACGTGGAGAGGATGCATGCTGTCAAATCGTAGGATGGTATTTTTCCAGCATGCCTTTCTGTGCAAAGTAGAGATCAGTTTACCTCCTCTGATATCTAAGGTGACATCTAAAAAGTTCACTGAGTCATAGGATAATTCTGCAGTGAATCTTAGAAAGTCAGTTGTTGTCTCAAGGTAATCCTTAAAAAGATTAAATTCTTCTGGGGTTCCGTCCCATACAACTAAAATGTCATCCACAAAATGCCTGTATACCAGGACCTTGTTAAACCATTGATGGGTAAAAACAAACTCCCTCTCCCATTGATACATTACTAAATTGGCGTATGTATTGGCACAGGGGGTGCCCATAGCCACACCTGACTCCTGTAAAAATAGGCACCCCCTGAAAGAAAACACATTATTACATAGCACCAATTCAAGTAGTTGACATATAAGTATTTCTTTGTTCCTGTCAAAGGATGGGAAGACCTGTAATAACTCTCTTATTGACTGTATACCCTCATCATTGGGTATAGATGTGAACAGACTCTGGACATCCATCATAACCAACAAATGTTGCCCTTTTATTAACTCAATATCCATTGAGTCTAGAAATTCTAGAAGTTGGTAAGTATCCTTCAAAATACTGGGAATTTCAGTGACCAGGGGTTTTAACGTATCTTCCAAATAAATGGAGATGTTTTCAGTGGCCCATTTTTCACCTGACACTATTGGTCGTATTGGGGGCGGAAAAATGGCTTTGTGCATCTTTGGTAAGCCTTTAATAACAGGTGTATGTGGATGTTCATTATAGAAAAACTCATATAAATCTTTAGAAATCTGACGACACATGAGTAAGTCATATAATGAATCATGAATATGATTAATAATTTTCAATAACTTTCCATGGTCTATTTTTATATATGTAACATCATCATTCAACATGTCAAACATAAGGGAAACATAGCTTTCAGTATCAAATACTACCATGCCCCCACCCTTGTCTGCAGGTCTCACTGTGAGCGAAGGATCATTAATAAAATTATTTAAAGATGTTTTCTCCTCTCTAGACATATTGAAATATGCACATTTTCTACTGCCATCATAGAAATAATTATAAAGGTCATGTTCACACATTTTAATAAAACAGTCAATATGTCTTGGTATTGGCGGAAAAAAAAGTACTTTTCTTCTTGTATGAGGGAAGTACTGAAGTATTAAAATGTTCTGTTTCTATTGTTTTAACTTTAAAGTAAAGTTTGAGGGCTATAGCTCTCCCAAACATACGAATATCAGTCAATAAATCTGATAAAACACTTCCCTGAGAAGGGACGAAAGAAAGTCCCTTATTTAACAGTCCCATGTCGTGAGATGTAAGGACATACCTGGATAAATTGAAAAAAAGCTGCCCTAAGGTCTCTGTCTTCTCCTTTGGTGCGTAGTAGTTTCCCCCAAATACTTGCGTTTCTTTCTTTCCCAGCTGTCTGACCGATCTCTTGGAAAAACGGTCTTTTTGATGGGGAGCGGTAAAAAATGTAGATTGTCAGTAGCAACAAACTTGCGTATCGCTCCCAAGCTTCTTTGTGCCCCCATGTTACGATTGGCTTCTTGGTTAGGCAGCGTCGTGGAAGTAGCCGCTGCAGAGTCAATAGCTGCTGGTAATTCCGGTGGTGTAGTGAAAGCTTCATCAGAAGCATCATCAATACGGGCAACTGCTGGAGCTAAGGATGAAGAACCAATAGGATCCGGTGCAGTTAGCGTGTGATCAAGCGGCACCAAATTTCGAACAGGGTTTTCTGCCTGTGAAATGCGATCCGTTCTCCTGGGCCAAATAAAAACTCCACCAGTGGAGAAATCCCTATAATCACGCTGCAGTTTTCTATGCTTTGTTTGTTGTAACTTCAAAGCATAGTTATTAACCTGGCTGTAAATATGTTCAAGTCTCTTTTTACAAAATTCTTCACGAAACTTGTCCTTAATTTCCTTGTTTAAATCATTAACTTGAGTCAGCAACTGGTTCTCTAATGGAGTAAAATAGTCTATCAAAAGTTGCACATACTTGAACCCAGCCTCTAGATTTATCTCCTGCCACTTTTTTAAGAGGGCAGGATGACTATCGCCATACATCGGCATGCATAGTATTCGCATACCTCTTGGAATCAGTTTAAAATGAAGGCAAGCTTCCATATGCTTGCGTTGCCAGATTAGGCGCTGAAGTTTATATAAATCATTCTCAAGTTGTTTTACCTTTGTATTGAAGACCTCAATGTTATCAACTGTATCAGCTACAGACGCAGATACAGGCATATTAAAGTCCAGAGCCAATAAAGGATTTACAGAATGTCCGGTGATAGCTGTCCACTGCGTTTCACTGGAAGTATTCCTCGTTTCCAGATTATAATCCAATTCAATAATGGAGTTTGCCATTCCGTGTGCTGGAGTTAGTCAAAAGCAGACAAGCTGATAATGAAAACGAAAAAATAACTGCTCCAGCTGAAGAGTCCTCAGTAAAAATTTGTAATCACTTACCAAACTGCAACCAGCCAGACATGGCCATACTGGTAACTATATAAACATAGCAAGGGTATTAACAGGTATCCCACTCATATGATACTAGATATAATAACAGCACCATGCTGGATCACTCTGCAGGCCACACATGCTGTGTAGTAAAAGGCTACATTGTGTAGGCGACAAGTACTGTGGCTGCATCCACAAATGCAGCAGACATAACCTGTGGTGCATGCAATAAGTACTGTGAGCTGTAGTGTGTGCTACTAGATAGCTAGGGGTTGGTGTGTGTGTACAGATATATTCCTTACAGCAGTAAAAAACATGACCTTCTGGCCTATGTCTGTGCAATGGTTATTCATTTTATGGCCCTGTGACTAGCTGCTTTCATCAACAGTGGCCTCCTTTACAAGGCCTGCTGATATTATCCACCTTAACAGCACTGAATGACAGTCTAATTTCAGGTAATCTCAGTGGTGCATGTGATAAGTACGGCAAGCTGTTGTGTGTACTACTATATAGGAAGGGCTTCTAATCCCACAGCAGGCAAGTGTGTGTGTGTGTGTGTGTGTGTGTGTGTGTGTGTGTGTGTGTGTGTGTGTGTGTGTGTGTGTGTGTGTGTGTGTGTGCGCGCGCTCTACAGCACTAGAGATGTGCCTATCTCTGTGCAATAGTTATATATTTTAAGGCCCTGTGACTACCTGATGGCTTCTACAATAGCCTTCTTTACAAAGCCTGCTTATGTCATCCACCTTAACAGCACTGGCTGACAGTTTGGTATCAAGTAATCTCTGTGGTGCATGTGACAAATACTGCAAGCTGTATGTGTAATAGTAGATATGTATGGGGTTCTAGTCTCACACCAGCCAACTCTGTGTGTAGGTACAGATGCATCCATTTGTATCACTATGGACATGCCCATTTTTGTGCAATGATTATACATTTTACAGCCCTGTGACAAGCTCTTGATCCTATGTTGCCCTCATCTACATAGGCATAACTGATGTTTGTCACCATCTAGATTTATACATTAAGAAAACCCAGGTGACATGTATTAAAGGTAGCAGACCTTGTCACAAGGTATGAATGCATAATTACGCTAGCTTCCCCCATTGTCCCAGACATGCCCTTCTACACATATGCACCTAGGGAACCATGCACGAATACTGCTGTACCTTGCTGACATCATACTTCTGCTGTGCTGCCATGCCATTCTGTGCTACTGTATTGCTGCTATGTGTCCATAGAGTAACCACTCAAACCACTGGAACAGAAACATACACAGGTCCATGATACATTCTTTGACACTACTACCAGACTAACATCATGCAACTAAGATACACAAGGTTTACTGTGTAGTCATGACACATGCCAGCACACAGTACCTGTCATAGCCCACAACACCTGCCATGGCATAACAATATTGTATTACACAAGTACATTAAAAGTAATATAGTCACCCAGTGCAGCAGACACATATTTGCATGACCCTGCATTAATGCATGGATGGCAGGGATGTGGCACAGGTATCATCACATGCACAGGATGTGGTGTGGGGGTGCCAAAGGCAAAGGCTGTGCCATACAGTTGACAGCATTTGTGTGAGTCAGGAAGGGGTGCTGGTTAAATGGGCTATGGAGAGGTGTCATGTGTGTCGGTTGGTGACCTGCATGTGACTGTGATGTTTGACGGTGTGCTCATACACAATCAAGCCCAGTACTAGCCCTACACATGTGTATGTTGGACAGCTGTAGACTGTACATATCAGAGTGGACAGTTTACCCATCTCCAGCCATGAGCATGGGAACTGGCTCTGCCAGGAGTGGCACAGGCACCACCATGCCCAAGGTCAGATGCGGGGCTAGTAGCTAACAGTGACTGCTGTCTGCTGAGCCCGTGACCCGCACAGGATTGCCCAGAGCAATGTGTCCATGGCCTACCATGTCATAGTGTGGACGGCACACTTCTTTCTGTAGCGCTGGAGGAACCTCCACTACAACAGTGAGAGTGTGCATGGCCACATGGACTCTCAGCAGATCATGTTGCTGACCTATGTCCATGTGCTTGATGCCCTATTCCAACCAAATGTTCCAGCACAGACAATGTGTAGGTAAAGACAGACACTGTCTCAGCCTACCGTCTGTCCATTACATCAGTGAAATGATCCATGGTATCATCAATGTAGTTGAGGCAGTCATGGTTGTCAGACTGTGCTGTATCCATAACCCTGAGCATCCATCTGATGTTACATTTGGAGTATACCCCTGCCTCCATGATGGCCAGAAACATGTGGAAAGTAACCTGTGATGTGACACCTATGACAGGAGGTGGATGGGCAGCAGTCCTTCTTTGAGCACCTCTGTCAATCTGTCTGTGTGGAACCTCACCAGCTGTCTGGCTATGGCCAGTGTCTACACTAAATTATGCCATAGTTGTTACACTGTCCTGTTCAATGTCACTACCATCTGACTGTCCAATATCTGTGGCCTCTGGGGACTGAGTATGTGTGGGCATACTGACTGCGTGCATAGACAATGGGGGAAAAAGAGTGATGTCAACCTCTGGGACATATTCAGCCCCCGACAACCCCACCTGTGCCTGACTATGGCCACCATCATCATCAGAGTCTGATGGGACACTGACATCAGGATGTAAGAAGGACAGACTCCAACCCCCCCCCCATTCACCTGTGAGGAGGAAGACAAAAATCAGTACATTATTACCTGCACTATTATGTGTGGTAGTCCACACAGACTCATACAGATGAGGAACCACAACTGCATTACCAGCCCCACATCTTCTCATCACTGATCTCATGTACAACACACAAACACACAACATACACAGACAAGGCAGGCCCTTTATAATACACACTTCCACTACATCCGGTGAATGTTGCCAGTATAATACACCTGTGAGGTATGCAATATAACACTGTATGTGATAGAACTACATGTAATACCTGGTACACCTGTCCTGAGAATAATATGCCTGCTGCAGTATCACTGCTGCAGGTATGTACCATCTCCCTATAGTGTGTAAACATGCATCTTGGAGTAATTGCATCCTGTATAGCAGGCTGCATACTTGTTCATAACTGTAAGTGCAAACATCTTAATGTTTGTACAAATACATAGCTGTGATGACCCATTGTATGCACTGTAGTTAACTGCTCTGAAATGGAACATACAACTATTTTATTCTGCTAAGCATGACAGTTGCGCCTAGGGCAAAATGGCAGTGCTTAACATTCTTAGGGTATATATAATCCATAAAACAACAGTATCACCCTAACCAGGTACAGGACCAGTGACTGACCACACCTGATGGACCTATGATAATGTGAGGGAGAGGGGTTGTCAGCAATACCAAATGTTGCTGAGTTAGAAGGTAATATGTGTGTATATCCACATGCACAGTAGCTAATGTGATACTGCCTACATTGCTGGCATTCTGAGTATGTGTGCACAACTGTGCATTAAAACAACCCCCCCCCATGCAGATAGACCTGACACCCATGTACTGGTATGCAGAGCCTGCCACAATGACTGATACAGTATTACACTGCTGAACAAAGTAAGCTTACCTGGATGCTCCTCTGATGTGGATGCTGTGGCAACCACCTTCAGAATGTATGGGGTGATGGATGCCTGGGAGCTGGTTGTTGATTCTAGGTTTGCCAGGAATTCCTCTGTGGCTGAGAGTGGTTGTTCTGTTGCAGGCCCTCCACAGGTGACAGCACGATCCCTGGCCATAGCAGCTTCCCTTTGACTTGCAACTTTGACCATATTTGTGGCCCAATGTCAGACCTACTCATTGGTCCTGTCCTGTTGGCCAAT